>NC_072733.1:167868585-168168585 GCF_026930045.1 Uloborus diversus
TGAAACTCATAGTGACATTGATTATAAATATTGAATGCTTTATTAATTTAAATATTTCATTTTCAGGTATAAAATCCACACATAAATTTAGAATGACAGTAACAAATTCAAAAATATTTCATCTGTAATTCGAGTAAGGCCAAGTCAATTCAAGGGTTCAGGTTGTTCAGATTAACCACACTTACCTTGACTCGTCGCATTTTATCCAGTGAAAAGTTAAAGCATACTAAAATCCGTGTTTAAATCCGGATGAAATGATAAAAATGAAATGAAGGGTTAATATGACTTAGTGACTTTCTTTTGCAAAAATGCCAATTAACTAAATAATATCTTGTTGGGCTTCTTATATGCGAATCATAAAAATTGATTAATTTTCAACAAAAAATGCAAACAGCATTGTCTAATAAATTTAAACCAGTGGCAAGTTTAAGTCCAATGCATGGGAGGTCTGCACATATTATTAATTATAATTTTTAAATATTGTGAATTTACTATTACATTTTTGGTAAAAATAAACATGTCCACCGATGTGCATGTCGACGTAGAGCATCAATTGGTCCTCTCTTTACAACACCAAAATAAGGAGAAATGATTTGAATAGGGAATTAATGAGTTATGAATTGTTAATATGATTTTTGCAAATTCTTTAAACATTTAAGGCATATTAAATGCATAACGCATGTATTTCCCTTATGCTTGCTTCAAAAAGTCAGACATAAACTAAATTTATGTTCATTATAGCATAGCCTAACACAGTTACAATAAATTTAACTCATTTTAACAAACGTGATTTTACGAATTGAGTTCTAACATGTGTAAAATTGGTATTCGTTTTTGCATAAACTGCTTTTTAGCCTCACTTAACTATTCTAACGATTGCATGCTGAAAATATAGTTTAGATCAAATGCAAAAAGGAAAGATAGTGAAGAAAGACGTTTAGGACCAAAATAGAAGGAATAAAATCACGTTTACCAGAAACTATAAGTATCAAGAGCAGATGACAGAAAAAAAATGAATGTTTACACTATTTATAACGCAGTGTCGTCACTACTGGAGTCATCACCTGTCTGGGGGGGGGGGGTGACACGTAAAGTGGAATTGCAAGTTTTAGAAAAATATGAAGCTAAAATGCATTTTTAAGATTACATATTTGAAGATTTTTCGGGGACGAACCCCTTTCTCTTTCACCCAACAGCATATAGTGAATACTATACGCAGGATTAGGTTTATATTGTCATTACTTGGACTGAAAATGTTACGAATTTCATGCTTGCATGGAATATTAAACCCTTTTTTTTTTTTTGGAGGGGGGAGCTTTTGTGGGGAAGGTTGTGACACCACAACTTACCGCCCCGGATGTCACTCAAGCTAGGTACGCCACTGTATAATGCTCTGATTCGAGTGCTTCCAATAGAAATATTTAAAACTTTTAAAATATTTATATTCTTGAGAATACATAAACATGCATTAAGCATGCCCTAGCTGAAAAAGGTACAAATAAAGAAACAATACGTGATGCGTATCTTGACATACTTATTAATGCAATAATTTCTAACAATTATCTTAGTTCAAATTAAACATTAGATTCAAATGCTATAGTAACTGTGAATCACGCACTGTACAGCCTGGTTTAACCGAACTAACTGGGACCAAAAGCAATCCATAAAATCGAAAATCTGGATAATCCGGGTAGTATGAGATAACGTGCATAACAAATGCTTAAAGTGGTAGAGTTACTATTTATTCCGACCAAGAAAGACACATTTTGTAACAACGTTACAAAGAGATGATAACAAGACATTAAAAAATATAAAAGTGCTTTTTCGCATCATTTCTTAACAAAGCATCGGTCCACTGGAACTTTAATCTTCGGGGTTAAAAACACGTGTAGTGTTTTAATGGAGCACGGTCAGGCAAACGTTTTATCTTCAGTACATCAAAATTAGAAGCAAATGTTTATTGGACTTGTAGTTGTGTTTTTGCTATTATAATTAAAAAGTATATAGTATGTAAACATGATTCTTATAAATGGTTATAAATGCGATCCTAATAAACGAGGGCCGCATAAACGAAGTTTTACTGTACGAGTATATGCATTTTTTTTTTACTGTTGCAAACTTTTAGGCTACAATTGTTGTGGGTTTAAAAAAAAAAAAATTTTGGTTTAAACTGTAACGCTGCACTTAAAACTTTGTACTTAAACCTTAAACACAATATTTGTCTTTTTTCAAAAAAAGGTAGAAGCTGGATCCAGCCATCGATCTGTGTTTTTTTGAGCAATCACGATTGCTTATTGTTCTCACTTGACCGTTTTTGGCGTTACGGTTCCTTTTTCAGCTTGGACCAGGCCTGCAGCACCACCGTCCACCGGCGGCGGCGCGGCTGGTCCTGAGCACTGTCCCCCGAAATCCACTTTTGCTGGGTGGTGGCGTCCATGTCCCACACACACGAACGCCTACACACACACACACGAACGCCTACACACACACACACACGAACGCCTACACACACACACACACACGAACGCCTACACACACACATACACGAACGCCTACACACACACACACGAACGCCTACACACACACACACGAACGCCTACACACACGCACGAACGCCTACACACACACACGAACGCCTACACAGACACACACACGAACGCCTACACAGACACACACACGAACGCCTACACAGACACACACACGAACGCCTACACAGACACACACACCACCGCCTACACACACACACACACCAACACCTACACGCACACGCACGTACACAACACTCACTCACACACATGCATACATACACTTACGCACCCACGCACCCACACAAATGCGCCTACACAAACACACACGCTCGTGATTGCGAAAAACATAATTTGAATTCAAGATGCCAAAAATTCAAATTAATTTTTATGTTTTTATTTTTTTATTTATTTATTTATTTATTTATTTATTTATTTATTTTTTTTTTGAGCAATCACGATTGCTTATTGCTTTCATTTGACTGTCCTTGACGTTACGGTTCCTTTTTCAGCTTGGACCAGGGCTGCAGCACCACCGTCCACCGGCGGCGGCGCGGCTGGTCCTGAGCTCTGTTCACCAGAATCCACTTTTGCTGGGCGGTGGCGTCCATGTCCTACACACGCATGGTCATATACACTCCCCTACGTGCGCACGCCTTTACACACATACACACGCCTACGTGCACACACATAAGCCTACACACACAACTATACACACGTAACCACCCAGGAGGAGGGACATGCTTGGGGGCGGGGGGGGAGCCGTTTCTAGAAACAATAACTCTAATCCGTAGGGTCTTGTCGCAACTCGTGATTGCGAAAAACATAATTTGAATTCAAAGTTTCAGAATTCAAATTAGAATTAATTGGGGGAAGTAGGTCACAGATTTTACTTTTTTTTTTTTTTTTGAACAAAGGGCTTGTTGCGTTGAAAGCATTTTTCCAGAAAAAAAACCCTTATTTTAATGGGAAGTAAAAATAGGTAGGGAGTTCTCTCTTTCAAGTTATAAACATTGAAACCAAGATTAATTGAATAACCATTCGTTTTAAGAGACAATTCAAAGTAAATATACTTCTTGGTTTATTATTGTTTGCTAATTCTAACTAGATTTATAATACGCTAATATTTTATCTGTATTTTTTCCAAAGCCATATTACTGCAGACCATTCATTCAAATCTACTTTAAGGTCTACTGATAGTGATTCCCAATTAAATTTGCTTCAATATCAATTAGAAACACTTTTTCTCTCTTTATCTGTATATGCACAGCGTGCTCACGTTTAACCTGCGCTAGCTCTAGTCCGAGGTCAAACTTTCAGTTGCAAAAATGGTTAAAAAAAAAAGATGCAGAGTCAAGGTATTAAAAGTTTCAAGTGAAAACAGAGTATTTGAAAGAATACGAATTCTAACTTCTTATATGGTCCCTAGGTCCTTTCAATCGTGTTTAAGGAAACAATAAATATATAAAAACACTTCGAACAAACTTTGATATTTGGTCGACCAATATTTAGAGAATATGAAATGCAGCGTTTTGTGTATCATACCACTTTACACTCTTTGTCATTTACACTTTTTCTCGGGCTATAATAGCTTAATACAATTATCCTGATTTCTTTTCAAATTGTACGAGATTTCGTAGTATGTTTTTTAAAAGTAAAGTATTTGAAGAAATGAGAATTTTGTTACGCATCGGTCGTCACAACGCAATTTATGGTTTTTCAATCGTGGATTAGTTTGCACAAGGAAAAAGTGGGTAGTGCCATTTAAAAGCTTTCAGATTCACTACCACCACAAAATGAAATCACCACATTCAGGAGCGCATACCTTCAGATAACCATATATTTATCTAAAGCCAACCAATCCATAATTTTGGCTCGACTGGATCAATGGACGGCCGACTTGGGCTTTATTTACAGAGGAAGTTACTCTTGGACCACTGTCTATATGCCATTAGACATTATAAAATATAATTGGTATTAAATAGCAATGTTTCAATATTTAGGCATTATTCCATCTCCTATGGTAACAAGATTTGAGTCCTGCGTCGACACACACAGTGAAACCATCATATCTGTTTTTAGTCTGTGGGCTTGACGAGACATTAAAGAGATATCCCTAAGTTGGCAAAAAATTTTGGCGACTTATATTTGGCGCCAAATTTGGCGATAAATTGCTACATTTCGTCAAGTTTGGTGACATTTAGCGACTTTTCGAACTTTATTGGTTATTATCGTCCCGTAACTGTCATCCAGGTCACGTGAAATCTTTTTTTTTTTTTTTCGGCGTCATCCTCCCAACAACCAATCAGAGACGATCTTTAGACGAACATAGATATACGCACACTCATACATACGGTTCTATTTTAATAGCATTTATTATTCTCAAACCCACCAGTAAATTTTTGGAGCGTTAAATAATTATATTTTTAAAACGCCATTAAACTCCAAAGCAATCGAATGTAAAAGTAAAGTATTTTTTGGTTAAGTAATTATTATTTAACTACGTATTGTGTTCATATCTTTAAAAATATATGTAACTGGCAGCATTATTAGCAACTCAATCAGGATTAAAGTTTGGCATATTATGCCTTCCTTATTAAATTTGTATTCCATTTTCTGACTTGTGTGACTTTTACTGTACAAAATTATTTTAAATTATAGTAATCTAGTTTAAACATCAAATGTAGCAGTTATTTTATGAATATGAACATGTTTAATAGTGCTGTTGTCAGGCTGTCTCCTGACAAACATTTTTATACCTCTTTTATCCGAAGTTCTCAGTTTACCGAAGGAGGTCTGGTCCCAGCCACTTTGGTTAATCAAAGTTCTACTACATAAAAGTTCTACTCTATTTCCTCTGTTTTAGAATTCCCATCTATAATTATTCAACTTCATCCTTTTCTTTTTTTGAGTTTTAATTTCCCTGTAGTTTTGTTTCACTTCGAAGTCTTGTGAGTTTCGTAAAATAATCAGAAATCATAATGCACGCAACAGTAATCAAACTTTCATTCTTAAATTGAAACTTTTTTTTCAATTAATTTTTTTATTTGAAAAGAACAGAATAAGGTGTTATGTTACTTTCAACAAGTTTCGTAAAAGGATCTTAGATTCATAACTTATTAACGAATTAGATTTAATTAAAATTTTAAGGGGAAGTATTTGCTCTTTAAATTCTTATTTGGTAGAAAAATCCTAAAATAGGGTTCACAAAAATTTAAAAAAAGCTATTTTTCTTGAAACGATTTCGTTTATTATATAGATTCCACTTAATTACTGAAACTCTATCTTGCCCTTTATTTTCATTAAAATAACATTTTCAAACGTAAACTAACATTAAAAATTCATACTGAAGGATAAATTCCTACTTACTAGACATTTTTTATTATTTAAAAGCCTGTTGCTTGCATTTCAGTTTATTTTACTCATTATTTCAGTTGGAAAAGTAAATAAATTTATAGTTTAATAAAATGTAGCTTCAGTCCTATACGAGAATAGTAAACTCTAGCACATGAGTGAACTTAACAGAAAATGATTCATAATAAATAAGTGAAAATCATTTCCAATCATCTTAATCAAATGTTTCTTTAAGTATAAGATTTGAATATTTTATTTTTCTAGCATGGTTTTTCTGCTTGCAACTCTTATCAAAACAAAGTAAAATAACCACTCCAAAAAAATGATCTTTGCTTTTAATATTTAGTCTCTAAAATTAATTAATCAAGCAAATTAGAACTGTATGAAAGTTCAAGTGTCGTACATAAAAACAATGTAAAAAATACGATAAAAAATCTAACACAATTTCTTGCTTTTTTTTTTCTTCCTTTTTTTACGCTTTCATCTGCTCTGAAAAGCTTTATTATATATAATGCATCCGGAAGAAGATTATAAATTAGTTTTATTCATTTTCATTTTTTCACAACATTTGACAAATATCCATTGTTTATTCTAGTCACATGATTTTTTTCAACTCAAAAGATGTTTATTTATTGATTGATACTTGGTTTTCCTACGCCGCAGGTTATAAATATTTCCCCATTTAAAATCAACACTAAAACTCCAAATTTCGGTTCTTGTTTGTCTATGCGCAAAACTCAATTCAGATTAACATTACCCTCCTTGGATCAGTTTCGTTATTGAAAACAAACATTTACTTAGGCTAGTTCAGCTTACCTCATAATACTGTGTCAATTATTTAAAAGGAATATGTGGTGCTTGTTCCCTGCTTATTAAAGGAAGAACATAATAAGAATGTTTGAATATTACATGCCTAAATTTCAAACCGCAGGATTAAAATTTTGGGTTTAGTAGCGTTCAAGTTAAACAAATTTTCTTCAAAGCCGCTCTAGGTATCAACTAAGTTTAAATGTTTTAAATTTGATGAGGAAGCAGTGACTTATTTTTGAAGTTCATGATGCGAAATGCGCGTTTGTTTTCATTAAATTAGATTCTTGGTACATGGTTTCCAATCACACAAATAAGTGATCTTTGGCTTTTCTCATTATAAATAGATTCTGTGCTTCCATTTTAGTGTAATTGCGTGCGACGAGAAATGAAAGATTTCTATTTTTCTGAACCTTTCGAGGATTTCAATTTTAGCTAAGCAAGACAATGTATTTATCTGGTATTTTCAGTAAAACTTAGCATTTCTAACTTTTATGCTGCATTGGTAATCAATCAAGACATTCATGTCGACACTTAGTTCCGCTTTAAAACCAAAGCACTATATTTCTCTGGTATTTTCTCTCAAACATTTCTATTTTTCCGGCTGGTGGCGTGATGGTAAGGCGCTGGCCTTCTACGCCTGGGACCCGGGTTCTGATTTGAGGTGGCCAGTCGATGGATTTTCAAGATGCAGAAAATCATCAGCGCCCATGTCGTGTGATTATGCGGCATGAAAAAGATCCCTTGGGTATTCGTTTGGTTTTGAATTCCCTCGGCAAAATTTAAAATTCTTAGTGCAGTAAAAAAGAATTCAGGTGCCTCCGTCTGGTGGAGACTGGGTGTCAAAAACTACTTGTGTCATGCATCAGCGCCTAAATGGTGTCACGTGTAAGACTGATGTCTTGTCGGGGAGCGCACTGGGTCTGGTAAAGGCCGAATGGCTTCTTACACAGCGCCATTAGAAACAAAAAAAAAAAGTTCTAACATTTACGTTATAATGGCAATCAATCAAGATATTCATTTCAACGCGTAATATTCCGCTTTTGAATCAAGACACTATATTTCTTTGATATTTTCTCTCATACATTTCTGACTTTTACCTTTTAATGGCAATCAATCAAGACATTAATTTCGACCCGTAATATTCCGCTTCAAAATCGAACTTGAGTTATGTTGTGGATATTAAAAAATGAATCTATGTTTAGAATTCAGAATCAGCCATTTGTCAGCATGAATTGTGGGTTTACAGTGGCAAACTTCAATACAGGTTTTGCTTTTCACAAATCATTTAGAACGTATGATTTTATGCTACTTCAATATTTATTTTTACTGTAGCAAATACTTTTTTTAAGACAATTCAAAATTTATAAATAAATAAAAGCAGCTAATAATAAAACTTAAGATGTTAAATGAGATTTTCTGCCAGACTGAGTAACTTATTATATAATTCAACGATAGAAGCATAGACATTTTTGGATGAATAAAATAGCATATCTAAATTATTGAAAATGCATTTCTCATTATTTTTAATAAATAACTAAATATTTCTTGAGTTTCAAAAAATGACCTTCATCAAGGTTTAGCATTTTCGATCTTTATAATGTGTTTCTATATTATGATGCTGTAGCTGTATATGTTGAGTACTTAAACCTTCCATTTAAAAGTAAAATGACTTCTTTCTTTTTTCGTCAAAACTAAAGGTTTGTGTTTTAAGTTCGCTTTTTAAAGTGTTTCAAATGGACATTTTTGTAAAAACTTTATATGCTTTTATTTAAGGCATTTAAAGAGTAGATTCAGTTATCAATTTTGGTTTATATTTTAAACGCTCTTTACGATATTTACGATGACAATAAATACCCTGCTTCTGAATATGGCAACCAAATTTAAACACCGTTGTTCCTGCTAGTTCAACACACGGAGCCAACCCTAATAAATACTCTATTTGAGGGCTCGGCTCAATTTGATGACTAATGCAGCGAAAATTAATTGCCGCCATACGCGTCCTGCTTTCACTAACAGCTATGTTTCCGAAAACTCCCCGAACTTTGTTCACCGTTTCAAATCTTTCATTGACTCTAAACTGACCGACCTGGAGAGCTTAACGAAATTTTCTCTCCTGCAAAATACGCGTCGAAACAACTTAATTTGCATAGAAGATCACCGATAAGGCTTGCCTCGACAGGGCATAGCATGTGTTCATCTGATTAGGCACACGTTGTCCCCAAATGAACGGTGGGATTTTCCAGTACCCAGCTAAGCATCCTGATTAATTAAGCACTCCTTACTTGAAGAGTTACTACTGTCTAATCAACAGTAGGTGTCTTTTGATGTTGAACCAGTGGCTTTAGTCGGTGCTAATTAGGGACCTTTATACCAATCCTTATCACAGAGATGGGATGCCATACATGAATGGCTAAGTGTACTCCAGCAAAAGGCATCTCATTATACAAACGTTGTCTCTTGTCCACACCGGTTATTCTATTGAGATGGATATTAAGTCATCACAGTTATCTTTCAACGAAGCCTGAAATAACTCGTCAAAACTGACTGTATTTGCAACTTTGTGACATAAAGAGTTATTAATATGATTTTTTATGCTGCTATAAAACGAACAATATACGTAACTATTAGTTTTAATTTTCAAACATTTGGTTATCTTCAATAAGAAAAGAAGAATTTCAGATCTTAAAATTCTGGGAGCATAATTGTTTTAGCATTATTTGAAGTGGATTTCTTATTGTTATTATTTTTCCTCAACTTCTTTATGTATTGAACTTATTGGATTCACGGTTTTGACAATATTAATATTATTAGAAAATATACCTGAAATCTAAATTTAATCAAAATTAAGCATCTGACAGCATAACTGTTTAGCTAAAATGAAAGAAGAAGAACGTAAACAAATCAGATACTGTCAATAAAACATGTCTTGAACAATTTGCTCTTGGTTTATAGTAGCATAACATTGTAGCATAAAACATGTTTGATCAATTTTCACTTAACGTGTTTATTTATTAGTAACATTTTAAATAGGAAGGTGCTGAAATGATTGAATTCCTAAAGAATAACGCAATGAAAATTCGTCTTGGAAGAGATGCAGAAGAAGCGCTGTTTTTCTGATGTTACAAAAATTAAGCACATCCTTGCTCCAGCTATCATTTTTTTTTTTTTTTTTGTACCTGAAAAGTTTATAACAAAACATTCACCTTACCTTTCGTTGTTACATCAACCAAGAATAAAAATGCATCTCAGTCCCATAACTTCTTTGAATCTGAAAAGCATAATCTAGTACTAAAACCAGACAAATTGTTAACTTATCACACCGTCAAGAAAACTCGTTGTATATATTGAACAAGATATGTTTTTAAAAGTTTTCTCTGTCTCAACAAATTCATTGAATCTGAAAAGCATACACTTCTAAAAAAATTTAAAACACCATTACCTTTCTTCCGCAATGTTAAAAATATATCTAAAATGTCGAGCTTTTGTTACACCACCCGTAGTGCAAAAATCACGCCCGTCTAACTTGGTTATACGGCTTTCCTGCTTCACTTTTAGGCTACAGAATCAAGGGCTCACGTTGAGGGAGTAGGGTGCTATTCCACGGATTGAGGCGTAATAGAATTGTGCACTTTTCTACCTTCTTTCAAAATAGAAACCGCTATTCAGAATTTAATTTGTGGGACTTTGGCTCGTGTTTTATTTACAGAATGCTAGCATGTGTTCCAGAGCAGTGTTAGCTATAATCAGCTTTGGTGTTACACTAATAATTAGGAACGCAAGCATTTTCACCCTGCAGATCGTAATTCGATGGTGGTGTAGGAGGAGGGGTGATGGGAAAAGACAGAACACGAAAATGCTCTCTAGAATGGTAAACATGTTTGGGAACATCCAGAAAGAGGCAAAGAAAATAAAACTGAAAGTGGATTTTTTATACGATTACTGAAAATAGGATTTACTAGCTTAGCTTGAAGGGATAAAAAAAAGTATTCTTAATTGCTTAAAGTTTGCTCTTATATCTCGCCCGCTGCTGTTTTAGATAACTAAACCCGCTTATTGGATTTCTTGTATGGCAACTTTTTTTTATTCAGTTCTGAAGTTTCAAAATATTCTGCACGTAAACACCTTGTAAGGTATCACCTTCAGCTAAGGTAAACTGAAAAGTGCTACGGCTTTATTAATAGATTTGAAATATTTGAAAAATATCAGAATCTCTATTTTCGTTGCTTTAGTTCCCGTTAGTTCATTACTTTCAAAGTTTTTCCTAGCAAAAAAAATAACAGTTTGATAATTTCTGCTCTCTGTTTTCGCATATGATCCAAAAACGGATCATATCCGAAATCTTCTTTCTGAATTTATTTCTTTTACTATTTTTAAAATTCAGTCATTTTAACCAAAGGACGAGTTAAATATTATTAAATATTTTTTGAATCTTAAGAAATATAAAACGGTATGTTTTTCTAATGTTGTACACTTTTAAGAATAAGACCTGGTACACTCACAAAAATAATTTTTTATGCATAATTTTTAGTTAAAATTGAATAGATACAAAGCAAATGATTGTTTCCATTCTTGAAAATAGTTGACTATTTTTTGCATTGAATTGTTTTTACTGGTTATATGCTTGAAAAATTATTAATACGTGTACTTCAGTGTTTGGGTGGATGAACCGAATGAATATACTGTAATACATAATTTAAAGAGTAGGAGTTGGATCCTCGTCGGTGATATATTAAAAAAAAGTAAAAGTGCAGTTCAGGTAATATTGTATGGGGTAAATAAATTGCATATCAGTATGAGCTCAATTCAATTCAGTTTTTTAACCAAGGAAGAGGTAACACATTAAAGAACATAAATCAAAGAAATATAATATGCAGTTGCATTACAACAATTACTTCCATCCTATACACTAAACAAACTCTCTGGTTGAGCGGGGTATCCTTCAGGAGAGTAAAAACTGTATTCAAAGCCTGACAAGCTAACTCTACTCCAAAACGAATATCAATCAGAACTAGTTTACAACTAAAAATATTAAAATAATTATCCACAACAACACATTAAAGTTACTAAATATAATAAAAAGGAAAATGATAGTTCAAAACAAGGTGCTGATTTTCAGTTGTAGGGTGGATCTATCAGTGAAAGAACACTTGAGCGTAATTTTATATTCAAAAATTCGTAGCATCACTAAAAATTCTAAAACTTGGCACATGACAGCAAAAACATTTTAGATGATAAATGTAATCATTCCTCAAAAAAATGGGAGAACTTTTGTAGTTTGGTGTCAGGATTTTTGCGGGGTTGAACTAAAGAAACTTGCTTCAACCCAGTGATATACATACCAACCAGTCTTTCCTAGTAGTTGTCTTCCTGAAAATGTGTAGAAGAAACTTACAATTGTCGATTCATCTAAAAAAAATGAGTTGTCCATGTACTGGTCGGTCTACCCTAAGCAATATTACCACGTGTCTCGCTTTGGTAGGACAGAACATGCAAGTCACGGTTTTTGCACTCCCTCTTGTCTCTTCTATATGAAAAATAGAATATTACATTCCAAAAATGGAAATTGTATTCATAATAGAGCAGCGAAAAGAAGTTTTTTTTTTTTTAAATAACACTCAATCTGAAAAGTTCTTATTGTCATTACTATTACTTTACTTTCTTATGTTATTACTGTTTATTACTGTTCCACATAAAATGTCACGAAATGTTTTTGCGTCGATTGTATTTGGCTACTTTTCTTATCTTAATTATTGTTTTTTGTAAGCTTAAAAGCAAACATAGCACTTCCAATTTGCCTCTTTCAACTTTAAGAGTAAATTTTTAGTCAAAACTAACTAAATAATACCGTAACCAATAAGTATTATTCCTTTACATGTTCTCCCATAGTATGTTTTATATTTACTTCATATATTTACAACAAATATTCTGCTTTCATATTTGATTTTTCAATTAAACTTACATCAGTAGCTATCCATTAAATCAAGTGAAAAAATTTCTTTTTTTCTCAAAATCAACAAGTGTTAATCTGTCGTCATAAAAAAACACTGTTGAATAAAATGAAGGTTACGTTCTGAATTCAAATGAAAAGCACAATAGGTTTTCCCATTTCATGTAACAATATTTTCATAAAGGATATTGTTATCGTCAAAAAAACATTTTTTTGAATTACTAATTTCCTTACAACAGCTTAACAACATCTTTTGAGAAATCGTGTTTAAAAGAAAAGTAATGCATGCGTGGTGCATATATATAACTTCCCAAGCAGTTCTTTATCCGAAAAGAGCGAAGTTTCTTTGTTTTGGAGAAAAGTGTTTAACTTTTATTTAAACTTTCCTTTTTAATGTATGCATTCTAAACCTCACTGCGGATTTATTGTTTCTTAAATAAATTCATAAGCGTAGTAGATTGAATGGCTGGTTAAGCGAAAGTAAGAAATCTTTGTTTGCTATTCTTTTGAGGAGAAGCCATCTTTTATATCCCGAAAGAGTTTCACTATAGTACTTTTTCCATATGACTCAGAAAGCGAGTAAGAATTTTTTTTGTGCGGAAAAAACGATGGTTTTGGTTGCATAGCAATCTGCATCCTCAATCCCTTGGAATGTATTCGATATGCTTCCCCCTGTAAAAATTCCAAAAATGAATATTCATGGAACAAAACAAGTGGAAAACAAAACGTGAACCACAAAAGCGAATAGCAAACGCTCTCGGAAATCTAACACGCTTTACGGCTTGCGCGCAACTTGTAAGAAATTGAGTTAGGCTTAGCAAAACTCATTTCCATATTTATAAGAGGGTCATAGAAAAGAAGACAAGACAAACACAGAGCCATGGAGGAGAACTACTTTCATTTGGTATGCTTATGTTTATGCAAATATTACCCGTTGTGCAAAACTTTGAGGAGCCTATATTTTTATAAAGTGCCATTCTGCCGTTAAAAATGAGAATGTTTTCTGAAAAGGTTTCCGATTCAAACTCGAGTCTATTGGACTTATAGAATTTTGAGTCAGACTACGATTCTGACTTTACCGAAGGTGTGACGACTTAATTTTTCGTGAAATAGAAGCGTGTTGGGACCATGGGGACCTTGCATTGTTTTCAAAGTTTGAGAGGAAAACTTAAATTGTTCCGAAATTTAGATGCAAAATCTATTTACCCGGTTGCGTTCCTCATTAAATATTAAAAACTTTAGATGTTGTTCCTGCCTTATGTAAATTTGATATTATAATGAGAATATTTGTAAGCGATACATTTTCAAGACAGGTATGGTGCTCTCGAAAATTCAATTTTTTAAAGTTGCAATTGCTTCCAAATAAGTCATTTAGTCGCCAAGGGTATAATAGTGTTCCAGAATAAATGCGAATGAAATGGTTATTTTTGAACAGCATTTTTGAAGGGCCATTTTTCTAGTCATTTTATGAAAACTATTATGTCTCAAAATAGTCGTTTATAGTTGACTTTTTTTTAATGCCAGCCTAAAAGAACGCTTCATTCAAGTGTGCCCGTATCTACCTGTAAACGTCTACTGGGATTTGGCCCAAGAAGAAAGTAACGTGTTTGTTATACGCGTTAATAAAAGTCCTGCACTATCAAATTCTCATGAAACAGACAATTGCTGTGACTGTAATTACATCCATTTTCTGCAGAAGTCTTTTAAAATTTTCAAATATTAAAGAAAAATAGCAAAGGGGTCAATCGCCATCTCCTGACCCCCAGAAATGAAGGGTTGGGGTCATGACTCGCCCCTGGCTTAATGTGCCTGGCTTAATATAGGATCACGTTGAATGTTCAAAATCTCCTCCCCCCTCCCTCTTTTTGATAATTTAATAAGGTTTATTTAATGAACGCGAACTTGTAATATTACTGAAGATGAGAAAAATATTTCGTTATGTAAGCAACATTTGTTATTAGGAACTATGACAAAAACGTAATAAATGCTACCTTTCCGAATAGTAGAGATGGGCAAATAGTAGAGATCGGCAATGTCGTTCTTTTTAATAATTCGTTCCTCAGAGGTATGTTCATTTTTTTATTAGTTCATTGGACTCGTTCATTTGAACGACTTCGATTACTTAAAAAAAAGTTACCGGGGTTCCCTCTGCGCGAGTCACTACACACATTGACAATACTTCAGTCTATTATTAATATTCTTTTTAAGAAAAACCAACTAAAATTAACCAGCAGTAAGTATAAAGCGATTATATGCGGGTCAGTCAATAAATAACGAGTCAGATGCTATAAATAAGATTTTATTCGACATTCTTCAAAAATACTGACCGAAATTGTTTAACACTTATCCCCACTAGGCAAGTAGTTGTATAATTCAGTGCTCATAAAAGTTTTTGGGCTGCTGCTGAAACTATTATGCACGCACTCCTTTACATATCGTCCGAATTAAACTGTTGCCCCAAATTGCCTCCTTGATTTTCCCAAACTATAAGTAAGGTGGTTCAAGACTTCCTACTTAAATTTCCGCAAAAGTTCCTTTGTTGCATTGGCTGTTTGTGGTCTAGCGTTTTCGTGCAACAGGATGACAGCATGTGAAAATTTACCGGAACCACAACACATCCAATGCAACAAAGGAGCTTTTGCGGAAATTTAAGTGGGAAGTCTTGAACCACACCCTTATAGTCCAGATCCATCCCCATGTGATCCCACATCTTTGAGGAATTCAAGAAGGCACTTCCGGACAACGATCTCATTCGGACGATGAGTATAGGAGTGCACGTGTAATTGGTTCTAGCAACAAAATGACTTTTATAAGCACGGAATTATGCGACTGATTTCCCAATGGGAGAGTGTTTAAACAATTTCGGCCAGTATTTTTGAAGAATGTCGAATAAAATCTATTTTATAGCCTCTGACTCGTTAGTTATTGACTGACCGTAATAGTTGATTTTGAATGAAATTTCTCGGTCGTCGAGTGGTAAGATATCTGTTTTCCCATTCTAAAAGTCGCAGTTTGATTCAAAAAAATTGATAGAAATTTATGAAAAAAATTTATATTTAAAAAAAAAGTAAAAATGTACGTGACCCTAAAAATTAGCAAAATGGATGCTTAAAAAAATGCCGAATAACGTCATCTAAAACATTGTTAGTGCTTTAAAAATAGTAATACCAATAAGGAGTAAAATATAACCTTCGTGAAATAGTGCATTAATTCTAAATCGAAACTTTGTATCTTCAAAAATTTAACAAAAATCATTTTAAACGTATAAAAATTAAAATATCAAAAGTGAAATAAATAAATACAGACGTCCCTCGTACAACACGGTACGTGTACAACATGGTTTCGATATTACACGGTACCAAATTTACGATTATTATAACACGGTTTCAATATTACACGGTTCAAAACTTGAATATAAATACTACACGGTTTTGATAAAACAAGAAAGTTATATTTAAAAAAGATGGAATTTCATTTTTTTTTAATACATCCTGTTAACGTTTGATACTCTTGTAAATTTTTACTTTGTTTCTATGAAACTTGGTTTCGATATAACGCGGTACACATCCCTTGATTTACATTATTTCTAAGTCTCGTATAGCACGGTTTCGATATAGCACGAATCGCGGTTTCGATATAACACGAAACGTGATTTCAATATAACACGAAACATGGTTTCAATATAACACGAAACATAGTGACATGGTTTATGGTATGTACATAAATAATTAGCTTAAACTAGCTGATGCGTGCATCACATGACTTCCTTTTACTTCACTTTAATGTAATTTCCCCAATATTAGCAATTTTTATGTGATTCAGTTGTTTACTCTCTAAATATCACCAACAGTGGCCAAATTGAAACCAAAATTAAAGTTTAAAAAAATCGCTAAATTTGTCGCCAATTTGGCGACAAAACTTGGCGACCAAAAGACTGGCAATATATCGCCGTGTCCGACAAATTATAACACCACTTGCGTTAACATCGAAATTAACAATGATTTCCCCCCAAAAAGGGGCAAAAGATCCCCTTAGGAACATACGAATGCAACCAAAAGAGAAGGTGCACAACTAGGCCTCACTAGGAGTCTACGTACCAAATTTCAACTTTCTAGGACATACCTTTTTTGAGTTATGCGAGATACATACACACATACGCACATACATATGTACATACGGACGTCACGAGAAAATTCGTTGTCATTAACTTGGGGGTTGTCAAAAGAGATATTTCGGGTGTCTGTAGGTTCCTAGGCATATATCCACGTGTGGTCGGATCGGAAAAAAAAATCGACATTTATTCGGGGGTGAGAAAAATGGAAATTAAGGCCGATTTTTGAGTGAAAATTTTTTCGCGAATACAATACTTCCTTTTTTGTAACAGGAAGTAAAAATGAGTAAAAAAACTATTTTTAAAAAAATCTCGTATAACACGGTTTCGATGCTACACGGAACGAATTAACCGCGCTATACGAGGGATACCTGTATTATAAATTATTTTTTAAAATAGCATCGTTGAAAAGAATGGTCGTTCATTGCATTGAACCGTTCCTTTTATGTAGTCGTTCGTATAGACCCGTTTGTTCATTAACGACCCATCCCTAACGGACAGTCGCGTTTAATCCACATTTTTAAAAAAAGAAATGAAATTCTTTCATGGTATACCATGTTACTCTCGAATTAAAACGAAATCACATTAAACAAACTAAATAATTCAAAAACTCCCCTTTTACTTATCCCAATGTAAGTTTCTCAGGGAGAAAAAAAATCTTTCAACTCTATGTATGCATTATGGTCGGGTTATTTTTACATCCAAAACATTGTTGAGATTGTCCTCAGACTATTTTCAAGTTCTTATTCGCAGCAGTTCTGAGAATGAGGTCTTGTCAAAGTAATAAGCAGGGAAACGCTGTTCTTGATCGTTGATGATGCTGTAAGTGTTAGCTGTTAGTCTCCATTTTGAGCGACAAAGCGGTTGGACCGCTCTGATTTGACAGCTGGCGTGCTGAAGATTCAAGCCTGTCTTAACCTCTCCTCTAGTTGATGTTTTTTCACCTCCTCCTTCTTTTTTATGTTGGATTTCGTTTCACGGTTTTTCACACTCTGTTCTTTCGTTAGTCTAAGATTTCAACTGACGACTTAAACATTGCTTTTTTTTTTTCTTTTTCACAGTTTTTTCACATACGTTTTGAAGAAGATTTTCGTCGTCAAAACGTATTATGATTGTCGTTCTTATTTTTTTAACGGATAATGGCTCTTATTTATTGATAAAAAGAAACTTAAGTAAATTAGCAAAAGTTTTAACAATTTCATTAATTAGCATGTACATGAAAAATAGTGTACAAAATAGTGGATACTTTGAAAACAAAAACAAAGTTTTCCTTAGGAAATGAATTCCTTACTAAAGAGCTTGATGTCCTTAAAGAATAGAAGATTTAATTTAATTAGATCAGATAAATATTCCCTTTTATTCATCTAAATTTTCACTTAGTTCTATTTCAGTATTATTTTTATGGGTTTCTCTTAGCTCAATAATATTTTCATGCTTTTGTTTTAGCGTGATGTGATTTTTCATACAAATTATAAGGGTTTGTTAGATTTATTTTATTACATAGTTCGTACAATCTTCTAAAACAGTAGAACAATTCCGTTGATTTAAAGTATTAATAAAAAAAATCTCAATTTTGTTTCAAAAAAAGCTGACAAAACTAACAAGAAATAGAGAAAACTCAACAGTTTTAGACAATAATAGTCCAGGCTCAAAAAGTGCTGGAATTTTTCAGTATTTGCAAAAGATACACAGTAATCTTTTAATTTTACATCCAAGCAAGATAAACTATAAATCATGCTCGCTATAATAGTAAAAAAAATATGATGATTCCTATTGTTGCATGTTATTCTATCTGGCACGTTTTTTAAACTCATGTAACCCCTCCCCCCTTTTTTTTACAATGAATAATCAGTACTTTTTCTGTAAATAATTTTTCAAGTCGACAGTGTTAATAAATTGTCATGGTTTCATACTCGACTCTTTCAAAGATATATCAGAACTCCAAATCCTTCCTGTCGACAATTTTAATAAAAACTTTTTTAAATTTTTGCTATTTGATACATTTTATAGCAAATTATTATAGAAAAGGAAAATTTATTTTATTTAATGCTCTTCAGAGCAAAATTAATAATAAAAATTCTGAGCTTTCACGTTTCATGTATTCAGTAATAACGTAACTAATAACATTTTATTTGGCAGATTTCATAAGAGTATTTTTAATAGAACCGTGAAATGCTTTTAATTTTAGTTGGAAATCGCATTACACGTAGGATTAAGTTTCTCCTCTCTAATGCATTTCACACATACATTATTATAAGAGTATCAAATTATTCTTATTAAATTATTTTGCATCATCGCTATTAATAGGAGCATTTAATGCCTCCTATTTAACGCATGTTATAATTCACCAAGTATATGTTTAGTTCATTTCTCAGTGCTTTATTAACTACTAGCCGCCTGCAGCGACCAGCTGGTTCGCCTTCTTACGCCATTCACCTTTCTATGCAAACAGCCACCTACGGCGGCTGTTTGGCTAACTTGTCATTTACCATTTTAATTCAAGTTTGCCGTCTTTGGCGGCTGTTTAAATAAATTTGGCAGCAGTATTAATCAATACATCTCTATCTTTTTTCGTGCCATTCACATTTTTACGCCAAGTTAGATAGATAGCCGCCTTCGGCGGCTATCTACCTTTACGATCTATCTCTAAAATTTCTTATCCATCTCTATTTATTTTAACCTCCCAGCTCATTTTCTAACAAAAACAAACATCACTCAAAAAACCGCTTTTTTATTTAAGTAGAGCGAAAAAAAAAAGTTATCTCCAAAATTCCCCGTAGTGTTGCAAAAGTAACAAAGTAAAGTAAGTGACGAAGAAAAAAAAATCTCGCTGTTTTTAGTGACTTAAATGCGCACAACTATGAAATGTTATGTAATGTAGATACAACAAAACGTTCAGCTTGGGGGGGGGGGAGAATGAAAAAAGAAATAAATGCAATCCCTAAATAAAACAAAAAAAAGGAAAGAAAAAAAGCAAGCGCTGCCGGAAAAAACACGTGGTCATCACGTCATAAAATTAGAAGTAAGCTATATAGTAAAAAAAAAAGATTAACATTGTTTGCGATTAAGATTCCGTCGTAAATATCGAATCGAAATCCAAGTAGTGACGTCAGAGCATAGAAGATTGAAGAACGCTTTTTTCGACTGATGCGTGGAAAGACATGATGTGTTCAGTATTTAAAAAATTGTAAAAAAAAAAACTATTGCGTATTTTTAAGAACTTTTTTCTTCTGAAGAGGGCAAAATGTTTTTACTATTACCAACTTAAATTTTAGAAATGAGGCTTTGATACTTCTCGCAGGATGATATTAGAAAAATATAAAACCCAGAAAAAAATGCAAAATAAAGGTTTTTTCAAAAATTTATAAAAAAAATACAAAAATTGCTCTATTTTTAAAATTTTTTGTTCATCATATTTAAAATTAAATTTCCGACCCTATAGTACAAAAAATATTTGTCTGGCGCGATTGGTTCGGGGTCTGTGAGATTAAAAGTACTAAAAAGTGCTAAAAATCACATAAAACATTAAATAACTTTTTTTTCTAATTAAAATATCAAAAATCGAAGCTCGAGGTGCACAACTTCAGCAAAAACTACACCTGTATACCAAATTTCATCTTTCTAGGCCTTACCGTTTTCCCGGGATGCGCGCCACACACACACACACACACCTTATTTTATTATATGTATAGAAGATATAGATAGATTATCGCGTTTCTAATTTTCCTTTGCTTCGATATAGTTTTTTTTCTTTTAACCAGTTGGCAACAAGGGGGGAAGCCTACTTGAATAAAATAACAATTACGACCATTTTTTTTTTCCTAATCTTAAATTCGACAAAAAAAGTAAACATTATTTTTAAAAAAAAGGACAGCGTATCACACTATGGAAGCAATTCAAAACAACTCTTTTCTTGGAACTTCTGGTTTAAATTAATAAAAGTTCCATTCATTTCTCCAATACTTTTTGTTGAAACGTGTTTAAAATTTATAATATTGCTTGATGGAAGATGTCTGGATTTGTGAACTCTTAAGCTGTACGGTTTTTTTCCACAAATTTCTAATTCAAACACGTTTAGGAAGCCCCATACTGAATGCGAAAATTGATTGATACGACCAAAACAGAATTTCTTTTGCCCTAAAAGGCTTTTGAAACTTTTCCTTTTGTTCGATTGAATTCTACTCCATTTTTTATCGTTTGCAACTTTTATGAATTTCTTCTTGTCCGCTCTATTAAATTAACTTCTAGTGGCATGCCATTTATTATAAACTGGCACTCAGATTTCAGTTCCCATTTATTTCATTTTAGGTGCAATAAAAGAAAATGTATTGAATCAGAATTTTTATTTTAAATTAAAACTTGCTGTAAAAATAATTTAGTTTTTCTCACTCATATAAAATTTTAAGGTTTTCGAGTTCGACTTATTTTATGAAAAATGTTTATGGTAGTTTATTAAATTTAGTACGAGTTTGCACATAATTCAACTGAATAGTAAAAAACACTCTATTTGTCAACGGTTTGTTAAACTATTCGTGTAATAACTAAGGAATATTGATTGTTATAAATGAATAAAATATACAATATAGTAAACTTTAGATTGTTCGAAAGAGCAGAATCAGCTTTGTAGTAAATTAACTCAATCACAAAATGTATTTAAAAGACAAATGTTTCCAAATAAAATATGATTGGTAAAAAATTAAGGAAATAATTGAAAATGCTACCATCAGTTCTTTATTAAAGTAATGAATTGGTGGGTTCATTTACCAAACTAAGGCTTGCAAAGAGCAACGATTGATAAAAAGAAAACACATCTATAGAGTTTCGAATTAACCGAAAGAACTGAATCAGCTTTGTAGTAAATTAATTTAATGACAAGATATGATTTAAAAGACAAATATCTAAAGAAAATCTGATTAGTACGAAAACAAATACTGCTTGTGCAAAAAGCTCGAAAATGTTGTCAACAGCTCTATATTAAATTGATGCCCTGACAGGCTCATTTTATAAACTAAGGATTACAAAGAATACCTATTGAAAAAATATAAAAATATACAGAGCATTGACGTATATACGAGAACTGACTCAGCTCCTTACTAAAATAATAATGCAGTGGCAAGGAATATATAGAATTAAAGTACTGATAAGCGAAATGTGTGAGGAACGCGATTATTTGAAAAACATCGTCAATTTCGTATTAAATTAATGCGCTGACAACGCACACATAAATTGCGTCTGCTGTAAAGAATATAGACTTGATGCTAGAAGATGTTAGAAAACTTGACGTTGTTTCTTATTGCATCAAAAAAAGAAGTAGTATGTAGTTATAAAGAAGGAGTAATGATTTTTTAAGAGACAAATTTGAAACGCGTTGAGTTACATGAAATAAACACTCATTAAGAGGCATTAACTGAATAATTAACAAAATATTTGACACAGTTGTGCAACGTTTAACTCTTTTTTCTTCAATTATTTCTCTGACAAGGAATGCAAGAACTATGACTGATTGTGAAAGACACGGATAGTATGTGTTAGAGAATATGCATAATGTAACGAATATTGGTCTTTCGAGATAAAAATTACAACTCATTCCGAAATGAAGATATTGACAACACATATCAAATGGTACTTACGCAAAAGGTGCTTTAAAAGTGAGTCATTTATGTTATTTCGAGGGTAAATAGGAGTTATGTTTCAACTGAATTAATGCAGTAATACTGCATACATATGAGGCAGTGAGAAACAAAGGAATGTAAGCGGCAAAATTGAAAATTTGGAGATAACCAGTACAAATTGTAGGTGAGCCTCTCCTCTGTCTTGGGGCGAGAGATAGTACTAGCAAGGAAGTTTACTAGTAGCTCTGGTAGGTGCTGCTATTCATCATGCTTTAGAAAAAAAATTCAATGAAGGCCTACCTAGGACCTTATCCTTAAATGCGTTTGGCTCAAAACTTGAAAATGTCCACTTACATCCCTTCGCATCTCACTGCCTCATATGAAGATTTGTAAAAAATACTCCGTGGCAAAAAGTGAAATATGCTGAGCATTTGCTTATCGGGGGGGGGGGGGGGGGCGGGGAATACCGCCGCTTTTAATTAAATGTATTCACCGACTCTGCAAACATTGTGGGTTGATTATAAGCGAGAATAATTTGCATTTTTTTGTTTTAGTAGGTTACTTGAGGAAATGATAGATACCCTCATAAAATTACAATTATCACAGCATACAATAAACATGGAAACTGGAATGAATGAAAATTGATTCTAAAAAAAACAAACTATGTGAAAAAAAAAAAACCTTTCTAAAGAAACTGCATGTTCCGATGTCGCCGGTCGGTTGGCTGGCCTTGAATTCGGCAGGTTGCAAGTTCTGTCCTCGATTCAACAAAAGTCAGTTATGTACGCTAAATACAACTGGTGCACGTGAAGTTTGTCTTCGTTTCAAAGCCGTCCACTCATACAAAGATTTCTTGGTAAACTAGCCGCAAAGTCACCCATTGGGGGTCTTAGGTCCAAAATAATGGCGAAATTATTGAAGACCGAACTCTCGAGATAATGGTATCCGGTGTTGTCATCGTGTTGTCTAGACTAGACAACAAGAAGAAATTTCATCACACAGTATCAAGTTACTAAAATGATAAGTGACATAAAAAAACGTGAAAGACTAGAAAATGCTCAATAGTAAAAAGAAAGAAAGTGAAAAGTTATGCAGCGGTAACTGAAAGAAGATAGTGGAATGGGTGGTTAGTGGAATCTGTAGTAAGCACAGTCAAGTGGTTACAATCATCAAAACACCAGTCACAAAAATGTGCACGAACTCTTCTAAATTTCCCCTTTTATGTAAACTGACTGGTCCCGATATTCAAATCGAAGTGTCTACAAACACCAGATTTATTCAATATGCCAACTTTTTTCCAAAAGAGTCTTGCGCTCTACTAATAAGACGCTCTGCAACTTTATAGTATTGTTGTAAAGTGTAAAATAGGCACGTTTGTTGCATTTGCTGGCATAATTAATTTTGTTTTTCCTCTCAAAGGCAGAGTCAGCTATGAAATTAACCTCTTACATTTGCTACTGTACTGTTTGTTCAGCCCTAAATTCATTCAACCCACCACCAGAGTGCGCAACGACGCAACAGTGCGCACGCGCGTAACTAGCAACATTGATGTAACCTTCAGTGTAGATGTTTTGTCTTTCCAATAAAGTTGTTCAAAAACCCGTGCTGCTCTTTCCATCGTTCGTACATGGTCCGTCGAGCCGGAGCAATAGTCAATCAAGTTTAGGATGATGTGTAGCAGTCAACGTGCAAACTGTTATAAAACAAGCAGTTCATATTCATCACTCTTGAACGAGTAAAGCAAAAGACGAAACAAGCATCGCACTCATTGAGGAAGGTCACGTCCTTAACATGGAGCCCCTTTTAAAGAGAAAAAAAATAACAAAAGGTAAGCTAACTAGATTAACTACCCAAGTAAAGAATTCGCAAGTCAAGGGTATTTCTCTGTCTGATATAGAAGTATTCGAAAATAGTGCTATTTCTTTAGATAGTGAGATAAATACTTTAAATGATGAAATTCTAACAACTTGTTTAGACACAGAATTTGATAAATATGAACAAGAAATGCATGAATTGCTTTCAAAATTAGATGAGTTAAAAATCACTTTAAAAAATGAACAAAAGAAATGTGTAAGCGATAACACTGTTAACGACATTAATTTAAATATATCTCAAAACACAGTAAATTCAGATGTCAATAGCCTCAAACTTCCGCGTGTAGAGTTACCAGTGTTTACTTCTAATTATCTTGATTGGATTTCATTTCGTGATTTATTTTTAGCAAGTGTAGGAAACAATCAATCATTAAGTAACTGTCAAAAATTACAGTATCTTAAACTTTCTGTTAAGGGTGAAGCAGCTACCTTGTTACAATCGATTCAAATTTCAAATGAAAATTATGAAAGGGCGTGGAAGGCGCTTACTGATCGTTATGAAAACGAATCAGAAATCATAAATGCAGCTTTAAACAAATTAATTTCCCAACCTATATTAAAACAGGAATCAGCCTCAGGGTTACGGAAATTAATTGACACTACATCACAATGCATAGATACATTAAAAATCCTAAAACAGCCTGTCGAGCATTGGGATACAATTATTATTTTCCTATTAAAAGGAAAACTAGATTCAGAAACACTTCGCGTTTGGACGCTAGAACATGCGAAAAAATTTCCTTCATTCGATGAGTTCAAATCTTTCACACTAAGCAGAGCAGATGCTTTAGCGTCTTTAGCGTTAAGGGAGGCCAGAAAGGAGAAATTCAA
The DNA here is from genome assembly GCF_026930045.1 of Uloborus diversus. Lineage (NCBI taxonomy): Eukaryota > Metazoa > Arthropoda > Arachnida > Araneae > Uloboridae > Uloborus > Uloborus diversus. The sequence continues at coordinate 167,893,650 of NC_072733.1, forward strand.
TGTAAACTATGAGAGCGGGGGATCCTTTCGAAGTCAGAAAACCCATAAATCAGTTCATTCAGCTCAAGTGGTTGCTAACATATGCGTTTTCTGTAAAAGTGAGTCTCATTTCGGATTATTTAAGTGCAATACTTTTTTGGAGCTGCCCTTGAAGGAAAAATGGAACGTAGTGAAAAGAAATAACTTATGCGCTAATTGTCTGAAATCAAATAAAACTCATCGAATTGAAAAATGTCGAGCGGGAAATTGCAAAAATTGTTCTCAGCCACATAACACATTATTGTGCGCAAAAAACACAAATGAAACAAAATCTCAATCACAAACAGAAAATGAAATGCTTTCAACTATTAGTAGCAATAGCACAGTTGTTCCAAACACACAATGTGTGCTATTGCCTACTGCAGTTGTTTATGTCAAAGACATCAATGGCATTTCACACACTTTCAGGCTGCTGATCGATTCTGCTAGTCAGGGCACATTTATCCGGGAAAGTTGTGTAAATTTTCTGGGATTAAAACACAATCGAATAAACATAAGCGTAGATGGCTTGAGTTCACAGAAAGTGGGCAAAGTTACAGGTTCAGTTCAAATACAAATCACATCACTATTTTACAAAAATGCTACTATCATAGCAGAAGCGTTCATTATACCTAAAATAACTTGTGACCTTCCCCAATATCAAGTGGATGCATCCGTCTTAAGTAATTTCAAACACTTACAACTGGCAGACAAAAATTGCCATCAACCGGGCCCTATAGACATACTGCTGGGTGCAGATGTATTTAATGAAATAATGCTTAGCAGACAGACAAAAGTCCCAGGACAATCATTAGTCGCTCTAGAATCCATTTTCGGATGGGTGATTCTAGGAAAAACTGAAAGCAAGTCAAATTCCAAATCACAAACTGTAATTTCCAATCATGCAAGTTTCGAGTATAATGCCATTGAGTATGAGCTAGACAAGTTCTGGAAATTGGAAGAAATTTCAGAAACAAATCCTTATACGGAAGAGGAAGCCGCATGTGAGAACCATTTTAAACAAACATTCTCCCGTGATTCTACTGGCAGATTTGTGGTGAAACTACCGTTCCGTGAAACAATCAATGAACTCGGATCGTCTCGAGACATAGCCGTGCATAGGCTACAACAAATAGAACGTAGGTTTGTTAAAAATCAATCCCTCTCAAAACATTACCACAAATTCATGCAAGATTATCAGGACTTAAAACATATGGAACTAATTCCAGACAACGAAATTGATGTTCCGGCAACTTCCAGCTTTTATCTCCCTCACCACGCAGTTCCCAATAAAACCGGAGATAAATTTCGGGTTGTTTCTGATGGTTCTGCAAAATCATCCAGCGGTATATCTCTTAATGACAATTTAATGGTGGGACCACAGCTACAAAGTGATCTCACTACATTACTTCTTCGCTTTCGAACTTACAAGATAGCGATGACTGCAGACATAGAAAAAATGTACAGACAAATTATCCTACAAGACGCAGACTTTCAGAGAATAGTCTGGCGCAATTCATCGTTGGAGCCAATTCAAGATTTTCGTCTAACAAGAATAGCATACGGCACAGCTTCAGCACCGTACCTTGCTGTTAGATGTCTACAACAATTGGCAGTGGAAGAAGCAGATCAATTTCCAATGGCCTCCAAAGCAGCCATCATGGACTTCTACGTTGACGATTTAATGTCTGGAGCCAAGTCAATCTCAGAAGCTATTGAATTGCAGAAACAATTGATGCACATGCTATCAAGTGCAGGCTTCATTCTACGAAAATGGGCATCCAACAGTGAAGAGCATAAATTCGATTGATTCAGATTTACGTTCTTCAAAGACCGCGTTGAACATAGATATTGATGAGACTGTCAAAACATTAGGTGTCCTGTGGCATCCAGCATCAGACACATTCCGGTTCAAAGTAAACACCACACCTCTAGAAAGTACTTTGACAAAACGAACACTTCTTTCAACCATCGCCAGAACATTTGACCCTCTTGGATGGTTGTCACCCATCACAATCAAATCTAAAATCATGATGCAAAAAATGTGGAAATATCAAGTGCAATGGGATGAAAACGTTCCCCCAGACATCGCACGCGAATGGACAGAACTTGCAGAAGACATGATGTCTGTAAAAGATGTCAAAATTCCAAGATTTTTGTCGACTGGTGATAGCAATGAACTCAAATTATTCGGCTTCAGTGATGCATCGGAAAAGGCGTACGCAGCAGTTATTTACTCCTGTTCTACTGAAGAGAATGAAAAAACAAATGTACAGCTCGTAATATCAAAAACCAGAGTAGCTCCACTCAAAACCGTTTCCATTCCAAGGTTGGAACTTTGCGGTGCTCTATTACTCACAAAATTAATGGATTTTACCTGCAAAGCATTGAATACCAACATAGCACACACGCAGTTCTATACAGACTCTAATATTGTTCTTTCTTGGTTAGCATCTCACTCAAGCAAGTGGAAAACCTTTGTAGCCAACAGGGTGGCTAAAATCCAAAATCTCTCATCACCGACCCAGTGGTTCTTCGTAAGTAGTGAATTAAACCCAGCTGATCACGCCAGCCGTGGCATGTCATCATCAGCGCTACTGAGTTCATCATGGTTTACAGGACCAAGTTTTTTACATGAACCTATGCCTCTACAGGTAAGTGCACCAACACCTCCAATCCCAGAGCCTGTGCCAGAGGAACGTTTGCATACGATACAATCAACAACTGCAATCAATAATACATCAGAAGTTAATACTTTGTTTAACCGTTATTCATCCCTTTCTACCCTTAAACGTGTTGTAGCTCTTTGCTTAAGATTCATTCACAACTGTAAAAATTCACGTAATAAGATTTCTGGATTTTTAAAGACAATAGAAATTAATAATGCTATGTGTGTTTTAATTAAACTTGTACAAAATTCAGAGTTTATTAATGAGATCAATGCACTTAACAAAAATCAAACTTTATCTTGTAGAAGCAAAATTTTAGCTCTCAATCCTTATCTCGATGCTTCAGGAATTTTGAGGGTGGGCGGCCGCTTGCGACATGCAAACGTCGCATACAGCCAAAAACATCCCATCTTACTTCCAAAGAAACATATTTTAACTGATCTCATTATTAAACACTATCATCTAAATCTATTGCATGCTGGTACACAACTTTTACTATCATGTATTCAAGAACAGTTCTGGATTATTGGTGCTAAGGATATCATTAGGCATTTTATAAGAAAGTGTGTTAAATGTTGCAGAATTCGAGCAACTGTAACCAATCAAATGATGAGTGATTTGCCACCCACACGCATTTCTCCTGCTCCTACATTTTCTCGTTGTGGTGTAGATTATGCAGGCCCGTTCCAAATCAAAGCAGCTAAAGGACGAGGCTCTAAAACATTCAAGACATACATTGCTCTTTTTGTTTGTTTTATCACTAGAGCTATTCACTTAGAGTTAGTTACTAATCTTTCAGCAGACGCGTTCATTGCAGCTCTGAAACGTTTTATTTCTCGCAGAGGGAAATGCAGTGACATATATAGTGATTGTGGTTCTAACTTTATTGGCGCAAAACGTAAACTCATGGAATTTGAAAAGCTCGCTAAGACTAAGAGTTACAATGAAAATATTAATAATTTTTTATCTGAAAAGGGTATTAATTGGCATTTAAATGTTCCAGGAGCTCCACACATGGGTGGTCTCTGGGAGGCAGGCATAAAATCTACAAAATTTCATTTAAAACGTGTTGTTGGGGATATAAAATTAACCTATGAAGAATTTGAAACACTTTTAACCCAAATTGAAGCTTGTCTTAATTCTAGACCATTAACAGCTTTGTCTAGTGATCCCAATGACCTGTCAGCATTAACGCCTGGTCATTTCATTATTGGTAGACCATTAGTAAGTATTCCTGAACCAAGTTATATTGACTCCAACATTTCGCATTTAACCAGGTGGCAAATTATTCAGAAAATGGTTCAACAATTCTGGAAACGATGGCATAAGGAATATTTATGTAGATTACAACAGAGGCCAAAATGGTTATTACCAAAAAAAAATCTTCAAATAAATGATCTGTGTCTTTTGAAAGAAGACAATTTGCCTCCTACTAAATGGAAAATGTGCCGAGTGACTCAGTTACACCCTGGCAGTGACAATATGGTTAGGGTAGTCACTGTGAAAACATCAGATGGTGTATTCAAGAGAAACATCACAAAATTATGTCTCTTACCTATTTAAACACTAATTAAAGCATACTTTTAATCCATATTGTTTGCATATGTTGAAATAATATTTCAAGGTGGGCGGCATGTTCAGCCCTAAATTCATTCAACCCACCACCAGAGTGCGCAACGACGCAACAGTGCGCACGCGCGTAACTAGCAACATTGATGTAACCTTCAGTGTAGATGTTTTGTCTTTCCAATAAAGTTGTTCAAAAACCCGTGCTGCTCTTTCCATCGTTCGTACACTGTTTTTACAGTATCAGCGTTTTTCTCAATTCTCTTTCTTTAAGATTAAATATTTGCATAAATAATGAAACATTTATCCGTTTCGTATGCACAGTATCACGTTGGTTACTGGACACTAGGGTTCAGTCAGAACCTAGTCCAGCTCTTGCAATTTGATCCCATGGAGCAATACTTTCGTCGAACAATGTGTATTTTTTCTAAAATATTTTGTACTGGCATCAAAATAAATATTTCAATTTTTCGCCACAAAATAAATTTATATAGGCTTTACAAAAAAACGTTTTAGCCAACTTTTCATTCAATAAAGTCTCACTTGTCATACTCTGATGAAAGTTGCCGGGAGTTATGACGTGATCACGATCACTCTGATTGGTTAAACGACAAAGCAAAAATATTGTTACAGAACGCTTTTCAGTTCATACGTTTCGTCGATCAACACATTTAATGAGTAACATGAATGATAAAACTGATTAACTGAATAATCGGGAGATGACCAAAACAAAGTGTTAACAGGCAGTTAAGACGGTAATAGAACAATGATTTTCCATTGTATATTATTAGACATTTTTCATGCAGAAAAAAAATAATTAAAAGAAATAAAATATATGAAATAAAAGTAAAAATGAACAACCGTCTGACTAGAATCGGTCATTATTTGGCATTTAATTAGCTTCCTGTTTAACTTCAATGGAAGGACTTACCCTTCTGTTCTGGGAAATCCAATGGGTCAAAACTCCATATTATTATTACCATATTATATTAAATAATCGGAAGCTAACTGAATATGTTAGCAAAGCAGTGTTAAAATATTTTTGCATTTTTCTTTCTTCTCTTGATTCACCGAGGAAAACCTGTAAGAGATATTTCTTGAAAACAGCAGAACTTAAACATTAATCTCGTCAAAAACTATTTTTCATATTATTTTATTCTTAATGGAGGTATTCCATTATTTTTGGCTTGCATAAGCAAAGAGTACAAGGTTTCAGAAAAAAATTTAACTTGATTAAATTTTTTTTCTCAATCTCGCCTACAACAGCCGAAAAATATGAATGTAAAAAATGCATATAATTTAATTAATTTCGGAAAAGAAAACTTGTTAACCCATTTCTCAAAACATAATGAAATTTATTAATACAGTTGCCCAGTCTAAGAAAAATGAACTAAAACCAGAGAGCATTAGAAAATTTTAAAACTTTTAGATTTTAGTGATGCATATATTAAAGGAAGAATTATGACTTCAACAGCAATTACCATTAAAATGGTGATGGGTTAACATTGTCTTATAAAAACATTTAAGTATAGTTGTTATAAGAAATATAAATTTAGTAACGAGCTTCAAACAAAAAAATATATATATACGATTCGGGGAAGAGAAATCAATCTTTTAATATCTTTTTTTTTTTTTTTTTACCATTAATGCCATGTTCTTGAACAAAAAATTTCTATTTTGAATGTTTTTAAGGGGAGGGGGATGCTATATACGCAGCATCAGCCTTCACTATTGTGCGTACATAAACTAAACGATGGAAATTATTTTTTATGAACATCAGTAACATGCGAAAATCCCTATAAAATACGTTCACTTTTTTGCTATAAGGAAAATGTGGACAGGATGATTTTTATTTGCTTAAATTCTATATACGAATTATTATTTTCATCTTTGAAAATATCCTTTTCAATTATTATCAGAAATCACATTAAATTACAATATGGTTTCCCATATTCTAATAATGTGTCAAGGAGCACACATGACTTTCGTCTTATTTGGTAGGATAAAGTGTCATACTTCCATTTCAAAGCGATTTTTTTTTATCATTTTTAAACCTCAAGCAGTTTTTTTTAATCTTCAATGAAACACACCCTGTTTTTTAACGTGTTTTTTAATCAATTTGTGACTTCTAATATCTAAAATTAAAGTATTTATTGTCTACACTGTCATCAAAAGTGTAAGTAAGAAAAAAACAGAATGCCGTTATTTGACAAAATATTTTTCAAACATTTTTCACTTCACGCGAAAAACATTTAAAAAAATACATTAGTAATAAGACATATTTATCATTTAATTATTTCTATTGATAGTTCTGCCGAAATGTTTAATTCCATTTTAATGCAGGAGCTCAAATTCTTCGTATAATTCACCACAATAAGCGTAACTTACTTATCTTTCATACATGCAAAACCCCTTGAAGACTGCTTTTGAATTCATTTTTCATCCTTGAAAGTGTGTGGGCTGATGAAAAAATTCAAAATCGATATCCGCTTTGACTTTAAGTGGAAATAAATTTCTTATAGTCAAAAATATTGGGAAATAGGAAAAAAAATGTGAGCGGAAATATTGCTTCATATTTTTTCCCTGCTTTTTCAGCCCTTGAGGAATCAGAGTGCTTGCCAACTTAAGGCGCACTTCCTCTTCTCTTTAATTTTTTGACATTAGCCTTTAAACTTCAAACTGGAATTAATAACACGGGAGGTTTTTTTTTTCCCTTCAAAGTATATTTTGAAATGTTAATTAAATACTGAATATTTTAATGTTTTGCACCGTATATTCGAGTCCTTTGAACTGCGAAGAAATGGCGATTTTTCTACCATCCGTTTTTTGATCTTAAGAGTTGAAGCTCGTTCGGTTTTGTGAATAATTATTTCCAACGACACTCCGCTATTCATTTCCTTTTACTTTTGAATGTTGAAAAGATTTACACTCGCGACGAATGAAAAACCACCTCTCTTTGGATCTTTAAATGCATAGAAATTCAACTTAAAAAATATTTAATTTGTTCGTTAAAAAAGATTGATTTCGTTATTCCCATACGGGAAGGTTTTGCAATTGTATCTGGAATATTTTTTTAATACCACTCGTACTGTAAAATTTTTTTGATGAAAACTGTTATCTATGTAATAGTAGTTATTTACAAGTTACTTTGCACAATCCAATTGCACAAATGAAACATTTTTACGCATATATTTGATCTTTATTTCTGGAACGTATAATATTGTACGTAATTGTACGTGTTACGGGAGTGATCGTACGGTCAGACCCATTAAGAAAAGATACTATAATAGACGGAGTGAAGACTGTCTTTCTTGAACCAAAGACCTCAAACCACGTGATATATTTTAAAGCAACGCATTGGAGGAATTCAGGTTTCTTTCGCTAGTTTCACGCGAAACATGTCAACCATTCATCGTCGTCGTTGAGTGACGTGACTTGGAGTCATAGACCCAGCTTTTGCTAAGCTAACGACTGTACTTGCTCCCTTCATTTACTAATTCCTGCTCTAAAGTCACGTCCGCAACACTTAAAGTAAAAGGTCTAAGTTTAAAATTCAAAGAAAAAAGTACAAATAGATACGTAAAAGTCTCACACCAGTACAAATGGATTGGGAAACTTACATTTTTATTGCAACATTATCTTCCCTTTTATTGAAAGAGAAATAGCATTTGACGCAATTTCACGAAGTATTATGAAGGTCACATACGCTTGATTGATCTTCTCAATTTTACCATTCAATTATTGGATTACTTTTATCTGGTGTTTGAGAAATTCGTCAAAAACTGAAAGCCTGTTGCATTTGCAAAATACTGCCACAGTATAAATATAAATTCTGCTCTTGTTCAAAAAGTAATGGTTTTGAAAGGAAAGAGTGATCAAAATGCTTCGTGATAGAAATTCTAACATCAATTACTGAAGATTAGTTAATCTGAATGACTGGTTTCAATTCAGTTATAAAACACTACTGTGATATTTTTATTGAAAACTAGAGGTACCCCGCACGGCTTTGCCCGTAGTAGAAATTAAAAGGTCATTTGGTTCGCCTGTATATTTACAAATAATGGATGGTGAATTTCTCGCCAATTTGCTCGCCCATATTATGATAATACGCTCGGCTGTTCTTAAAATTGGAATAGAAAAAGAACAAAATCGAATTTTCGAAACATCGCTTCGAGGTGCACACCCAGGGCCGCGCCGTCCCTATGTGCGAAGTCGTGCGGAGGGTCAAAAATGCGCCTAGCTCTACCAAATACCTTATCAAAAAGGCTCCAAATAGGAGAATCTCTCCAACCAAAAAAATAAAATTGAACTTTTTATTAGATTTATATTTAATGGTGGCGGTGAAATTACACTGTTCATTGAAACAAGCAATCCTCTCGCTGCCTATCTAAAAGGAAGAATTATTGCCTTGTTGTATCTAAACATGCTATTCAAAAGCGCAATCTTTAACACTGAAATTACGTGATGCTAATTAATGCATACGTTTGCATTTTTCATCTTAATGTGAAGCCATGAATGTTGTTTTGGTAAGTCTACAGTACACGAGGCTAAGCATATGAGGCGCAAGAAATTTTCTATTCTCCATTTTGGATCTTGTGGTGAATATGTTGTAATATAACTTGTGCAATATATCTTTTTGTGATTTTTAATTATTGCTCGTATTATTTCGACTATTTCATGTTATCTATACATATGATAAAATAAGATGTTTGTGTGTGTGTGGCGCGCATCCCGGGAAAACGGTAAGGCCTAGAAAGATGAAATTTGGTATACAGGTGTAGTTTTTGCTGAAGTTGTGCACCTCGAGCTTCGATTTTTGATATTTTAATTAGAAAAAAAAGTTATTTAATGTTTTATGTGATTTTTAGCACTTTTTAGTACTTTTAACCTCACAGACCCCGAACCAATCGCGCCAGACAAATATTTTTGATACTATAGTGTCGGAAATTTAATTTTAAATATGATGAACAAAAACATTTTGAAGATAGAGCAATTTTTGTATTTTTTATGAATTTTTGAAAAAACCTTTAATTTGCATGTTTTCCTGGGTTTTATTTTTTTCTAATATCATCCTGCGAGAAGTATCAAAGCCTCATTTCTGAAATTTAAGTTGGTAATAGTAAAACCATTTCGCCCTCTTCAGAAGAAAAAAGTTCTTAAAAATACGCAATAGTTTTTTTTTTTACAATATTTTTAATGCTGAACAAATCATGTCCTTTCACGCATCAGTCGAAAAAAGCGTTCTTCAATCTTTTATGCCTGTGACGTCACTACTTGGGTTTCGATTCGATATTTACGATGGAATCTTAACCGCAAGCAAATGTTAATCTTTTTTTTTACTATATAGCTTACTTCATTTTCTGACGTGATAACCACGTGTTTTTTCGGCAGCACTTGCTTTTTTTCTTTCCTTTTTTTTTTTTTGTTTTATTTAGGGATTGCATTTATTTCTTTTTCCATCCCCCCCCCCCAAGCTGGACCTTTCGCTGTATGTATATTACGTTACATTTCATAGTTGTGCGCATTAATTCAATAAAAACAGCGAGATTTTTTTTATCTTTGTCAAACGCTACTTTTTGCACACTACGGGGAATTTGAGCTTTTTTTTTTCTTTTGCTCTACTTAAATGAAAAAAAAACGGTTTTTTGAGTGTTCTTTGTTTTTATTAGGAAATGGGTGAGGAGGTCAAAATAAATAGAGATGGATAAGAAAATGTAGAGATAGATTGTAAAGGTAGATAGCCGCCGAAGGCGGCAATCTTGGCGTAAAAATGTGAATGGCACAAAAAAAAAATAGAGATGGATTGATTAATACTGCTGCCAAATTTATTTAAACAACCGGCGAAGGCGGCAAACTTGAAGTAAAAAGGTAAATGACAAGTTAGCCAAACAGCCGCCGTAGGTGGCTGCTTGCACATTGGGTGTCAATGCCCCCCTTCCTCCCCCACATACACCATGACTTCGAAAAAACAATGCTTTCACATAAAAGTGGAAGTACTTTTTGTCATTATTCGACAAAATTTGCATGAAGAGTGCGTCGTTTGTGTCTCCCCTCCCCCTCCTTTAAAAATATTCCAAACGACGAAACTGGAGACAGATCTAGAAAATATTTTATTCAAATTATTAATGATACAGATAGATATAGATTGATTGACACCGCCACGAAATTAATTTAAGCAGCCGCCGATGGCGGCAACATTGGCGTAAAAAAACGAATGATAATACTGATTGATGGAGAAAAACATTGATTAATGTCGTCGCTAAATTGTTTAAGCAGCCGCCGAAGGCGGCACCCCTGGCGTAAAAAGGCGGACCATCAGCTGGTCGCCGCAGGCGGCTTCATACATAAAAAATACTGTAAGCCCATTTGCACATTTTACTTGTGCGTAATATTTGTACATTGTAGACAACAATTTTGGTTAACTTTTTAGTAAAGTAACTACTGGACCATAATTACTCGATTCCTCTTCCCTCCATTTTCCTTAACTATTTATGTGTCAAAAAAAGAACTTTGTTTTAGCCTCATGCTTAATGCCTTCCGTATTTTAGAATTATTGATTTTTACCGCAAAGGGGGGGGGGGGAGATTTCAGTTTCAGATTTTAAGGTGGGATATCCTCTATCAGGGCCGGATTTGGAAGTGTGGAGGCCCCGGGGCAACGAAGGAGTGGAGACCCTTAATCAGGGTTCGAAAAGACCATCATATTTTCAAAAATATCCGATACTTTGATATATATCCGAATATTTTGATATATATATATATTAGGGTGTCCCAAAAAAAATGAAAGTCGTTTTTTTTAAAACGCATACCCTCTTATTTTTTTCCTTTTATATCAAAACCGTTGTAAAAAAAGTTTCATGCAATTTGAAGCACAGAAACCCGTGCCGACTTGCGCTTAAAGACCTAAACATGTAAATAGCACGAGTATAGCGACGTGATACTTTGCGAAGCTCAAAGCAGCTATAAATAGTGCACAGAAAACAAATGAAAACAGAAAAAAAAATTGTTGGGGGGGTGGGTGCTTATTCGTGGCAATTTGCAAACTGTCAAACGTGTTAGTGCGAATACATTCTGGTCAGCGAGCGCTGTATAGTTCTTTCATAGGGAACGAAACATGGCAGTGGAATTGCAAAGTTCGAAAAAAGAGATATTTTTAATAGGAGTCGCGTGAAACATCAAATTACGGGCTTGAAATTTCCCTCTAACGGACAAGTTCTGTCTGTTTTGTTCTATGACATTCGAGAAGTAAATTTAACCATCAGTGAAAGTGCAAATCTCGCTATTCATCATCTTTTGAGAAAAGGCACGCATTCCCACCAGATCGTTGCCAAATTGTGTGAATAAACTAAAAAACCTGTATCAAATTTGGAGAGACTTACAAAAAAAAATGCAAAGAAAATGCAAGAAGTATTCAGGCAGGACCAACAAGAATTTGAGAGTAATTTAAACAATTTATTCAATATTGCACATGTTGATGCACTTCGGTTAATCAAAATAGAGGAAGGTGGGATTTTCTTGCAATTCCAAAGAGAGCCCGGCCGACGTAGTCACTTTAGGTGGAGCGAATAAAAAACTGGCCGACAAAGAGGAAAGGGATCGACTTTCAGCTGTCAAAGAAGAAAACAGGTGCATTAAATACGATTCCGCTTCAACATCCTCGGAATTGTATGAACCTGTACAAGAAGATTCCTCTTTGAGCTTTAGTGAAAATATTAATTCGGAAGATTTCTCTGAAACATATCAATCAGAACCTGGAACAAGTTTATCAGAACCTGGAACTCAGAACCTGGAACAAGTTTATCAGAACCTGGAACAAGTATATTAGAACCTGGAACAAGTATATCAGAACCTGGAACAAGTATATCAGAACCTGGAACAAGTATATCAGAACCTAAAACAAGTATTCCAGAACCCGGAACAAGTATTATCAGAACCTGGAACAAGTAAATATGTAATGAGGAGCGATTTTATTACTCCAAAGACAGTTGCTCCATTGGACATGTGACCAAGTATACGAGATTATGTGTTTATTCTTGAAGCTACTATTGACACACTTGGGTGTAAGATTGATGAATTTCCCATAGGTAAATCTTCAATTCAAAGAATTCGAACCGAAAAGCGGAAGGAGCACGGAGAAAGAATAAAAATTGGTTTTCAGTACGAGGTACCATATGTAGTGATATTACCTTGGGATATGAGACTGTTGCCTGCTTTGGGTGCTTAAAAATCAAAAGAAGATCGCTTATCAATAGTTATTTCATATGGATGTGACGAAACAACTCATTGCTGAATCTAAACTGAATAATTCTACAGGAAAAAAAACAAACACAGGCTGTTTGAAAGGCAGTTTTAGATTGGAATCTCGAAGACAAAGTTAAAACTCTCTATTGTGATACTACAGCTTCCAAAACAGGTCCTTTAAGTGGTTCTTGAGCTTTTCTTGATCAAAACAATTGATAGCGAAATGCTTTCCCCTTTGCTTGACTCCTTCATATGTATGAACTGATCTACCCCACTAAAATACAGTGCTATGGAGGAGCTGCGGAGTTGTTCCGAACTGTATCCAAATTTGGAAAATTTACTTGACTTTTACCGTGCTGAACTTACTATTACGGTCAGGGCTGACTATCAAGAGTTGATAGAACTGCCTATCATATTTTTAAATGGAAATACAGAAAATGAATTCTAAAAAATAAGACCACCGGGAGCCATGCACCAAGCTCGATGGATGGCTCGAGCGATTTACTCCCTAAAACTATTACTGTTTAGTTCACAACTCAAATTAGATACGAAGGAAAGACAAGCATTGTTTGATGTCTGCTTGTTTTTAGTGACAATATACATGAAACCATGACTTCAATGCATTTTGGCAGTCAAAGCATCCAAAAAAGATTTCTGCTTTTTGAAACAAGTGTACGAAAATGTGGACTCGATTATCTCAAAAGCTGCTCTACAAAAATTGATCCAACTTTTATGGTATGGTCAATAATAGTTCTTTCTTGATATGAAAAAGACTGTCTCAATGCTTAGAGCAGTAAACGATGCAGCTGAAAGAGCGGTAAAAATGATGCAGGACTCTCATGGTTTGCTAACAGCTGACGAGGAACAAAAACAATTTGTGTTACGTTGTGTTCAAGAGCACCGGAAGCTCTATCCTGACTGCAAAAAGCAAAAATTCAAATAAAAATATGTTCAGTAATGTTTCTTGTAGTTTAACATTGTTGTAAATATCTGCTTTAAATAAATTGATGTTGCGTGTAGTAAGGAATTATACGGTTAGCAATCTTTCCACTGTAGTCGCCGTACAGGATTTCAGGTCCAACTTTGACCTGAATAGTCGGCACGATTTCCCGTTATTTTATTGCAATAAAACTTTTTTCTCATGTTTCTGAGGTGGAATGGAAAAAATTTGGAGGGTATGCATATTCGATTTCAAAAATTTTTTTTTATATCTTGGGACACCCTAATATATATATATATATATATATATATATATATATATATATATATATATATATCCGATATTTTCAGTCAGCACTTTAATAGTAAATACATCCTGAAGTTACTGCTATTTGTTTTTTTATATTATTATTATTTATAGGGGAGACTAAACGTAAAATTTGCTGGCCCGTGAAAGTTAGGATATTTTATAAAAATTTTACTGTGGGGGCCCCTTTGTTGTGGAGGCCCCGAGGCAGTAGCCCCGCCTGCCCTCCCCTAAATCCGGTCCTGTCCTCTATACTTCAATTTAGAAATATAATGAGTTCCCTGTTGTCATGTTTTAACAAGCATAAAAGTTTGATCAGTTATTCATCAATTAGAGATTAGAGAGATATTTAGAGCGGCGGCAGCGTTAACTTTGATATTTAAAATATTTTCTTTTTCCAAAATGCATAAGCATATCAAGTTACTGAACTCGGAAAAAGTTCGAGGTATGAAGTGAAAACGTACACTGTAATCCAAAATTAAATACACATTTTTACACATTGTTCTTTTAATAAATTAAATGTCAAACGTGTTTTTTTCTTCGTCATATTTGTCTACAAAATGTCATTCCAGGTGTTAACTATATTTTCACCGAACGCCACTGCATAAAGGCGCTCAAAAGACATTTTCACCACGGCGCCGATCAGACTTGGCGCGGACCTATGTACACCCCCATGCAACAAACTAATTTTGTGCCAAATTTCATTAAAATCGGCCGAACGGTCTAGGCGCTATGCGTGTCACAGAGGTCCATACAGAGAGAGATCTGGACATCCAGACAGAGAAAGATCCAGATATCCAGACAGAAAGACTTTCAGCTTTATTATTAGTAAAGAAGAAGGAGAAGTTTTAGTTTTTAAAAATATCACGATGCATATTCTATGTGTCTTAACGGTTACATAAACTTGGTTGACCTTCCCAATTTCACCAAGCAATTAATGGATTACTTTTATCGGGTGTTAGAGAAATTCGGCCATAACAGAAAGCCTGTTACATTTCTAAAATACTGCCACAGTAAAAACGGATATTCTGCTCTTATATTAAAAGCATTAGTTTTGCCTAACTAAAAAGAGTTGATAGGTGCAGAAGATTAGCGAGATCTGAATGATCGAAATTATAAGCCCAGTTACTGAAGATTATCTAACCTGAATGGATGGTTTGATTAAAGTTACAAAACACTGTTGCTATCATAACGGAAAATAATTTTTTTAAAAAATTGACTCGGTCAGAATGGAAGGGAAGATGTTAGTTATAACATCACATCAAACTTAAACCGCCTTCCAAACACTAGTTCTGTTATTAGTTTTTAGAAAATTCAGTTGTTCTAAACAGAAAGTTTGATATTGATTAGAAAAAACTACTGAGATCAAAAAATGAAAACAAAAACTGATGCTATTGAGAAAAAATTGATTTTGTCTAGACGGCTTTTATGTCTAGACAAAATCAATATGTTAGCCGAAAAAAAACTTTTGCATTCCAAACATCAATTCCATTTTAGGTGACTTGGTCTGAACGGAAGGTACAAATACTATCTCTAGTTTGTTTCGCAAGTTTGGCATGGTCCAACCTCTATGATCGTGCAATGGACTGATAGATAACTGGCATTTCAATCCGAATTGAAATTAGTATCACTAAAGTTACTGGGACATCCTTTACTAATCGGTGTGGCTTATGATCTTGACGTGCCTTACATATAGAGTGCTGTATACCATAATGCTCTTGCAAAAATAATACTGCAATATGATATAATGGCAAAAAAAGCCCTCTACCTTTTACTCTCAACTTTTAATATTGTTACTAGGGGGGACTCCGCCCCAGGTTCACTTCGGTAGCCAACCGCCGTTCACCACACACGGTGGCTCAATGCCACCTAGGTGGAAGACAATAATTTTAATGCTTTTCAGTGTCTGACACACTGGATGTCTTGCCTCTTATCTCCGGCCTCTTAAGGCTTAGAGAAGTAAGACAGAGAAGAACGGCTTCCCCTTGATGTCCTGCATCCAATGGTACTAGTATTGACCTGGTAGACATTGCCAACACAGAGGAGAAATGTTGCGGACGCACAGACAGACGCACACAAGTTTTAATATTATAGATATCAAACGCTTCCCTTCCAAAATTGGAATTTTGCAAGTCAAAGTTCATAAATTCCCAAAAGATTTAAACTAGATGTATAACGATTTAGGCTGGACTATTTAGCATAGGCTTTTCTCAAAACAGTTGATGTAACTAAAAACGATGCAAAAGTACACTATGGGAAAAATATGGGTACAGTAGCTAAACAAGAAATTTAAACTCACTGGGGCATCATTAAACATTGTGTGTAAAATAAGAGATGGAAAAACTAATTTTTACCTTTTAAAATGTAGTTTAATAGTTATATTTTCTTACAAACTTAAATAGGACTAACTATCATTGCTTTTCTAAAGATTGAAAAGACTAGAAATAGAAACTGAATGTATCAAACTCTATTTATGTGTGTGTCATGGAAAAAAATATTAAAAATTAAAACATGGATAGTGTAATGATACTTGACGATATGTTATAAAACCAGTTATAGCGGGTATTTGTTTTAAGCGAAATTCATAGAAGCGGTCACTAATACTCACTTGTCAGCTACTAGTAAATTTTCATTACAATTTCAAGCGACTCTTTTCTCTCAGTGCTTTTTCTTAAACTTAGCATAACATAGAGCATCTAGAGAAAATATCCCCCCCCCCCCTCCAACACCTCCTAAAACCCATATTAACTTCAATATATTATTTCCATTATCTTATCTAAGAGTACTAATTAAACTAACTTGCAATGACTGGGTTTCTTGGTTATCGTTAGGTAATTCTCAAGTATTTTTGTTCCTGAATCTGGAAATGACCTTTATTTTTTCCCACCACCCAAAAACTTGTTTGCAAAGAGAAATTTTCAAAATTTGAATTTAAAAAACGATAAAATGAGATTTTAAAATAGAGTTAAAATATTTGTTCTCATATTTCATCCATTTTTCAACTTATATTATGCCATTCCACGAAAAAGCCACCATTTTGTCCTGCGCTTGACAGCTCATACAGTATTTCATTAAAAATTAATGGTTTTTAAAAGGTAATGAACAAAATTTTTGTGCTTAAAAAAGCACAAATGTATGCAAATTTTTAAACAACAAAATTTTGTCCATTGCCCTTTTAAACTATTTTTTCGGAAGAAATATATGAACGGTCTCGTGTAGAGCAAAATGTCCATTTTTCGTGGAATGGCCCAATAATGTATTTCAAAACTATTTATCTAAACAATATATGGAAACATTATTTATATCCAAGCAAGTGATTGGTCTAAAAAACAGGATGAGGGCCCAATGGCACCTAAATTCTAACGAACATCACCAAAAAAATAAATATATTTTCACTTCATTTTTAATTAACTAAATTCATTTAATGAGATATTTTGTGTCCCCCGTTTTCTTCCTTTGACATTAATGACGTCAAAGGAATTTCATTGTGTGTCGAAGCTTTTTTAGATCACTTCGCTGTTTCACACTTTTTCATTTATGCCATCTACAGGATGCACCTCCTTCATTTTTTTAATAAATTACCCGTATTTTTAATAGAAAATTTATTTTAGCAAAAGTTTACATTTCTGCCCAACCACCCTCTTGTTTAGATTTCGCTCTTGTAAAACAGTTAGGTGTGTGTGTTTAAGTTAAAAATTGATTCTTATTATTTAAATTTGATGTTAACGAAAAAAATCCTTTGTGATGGGGGAAGCATGAAGATTATTTCCGGATTCACTGCTAAAAACACATAAAAGTCTCGAAATTTAGGAAACATATTTTTCTGGTTAGTGTTACATATAATTAATAATAGGAAAAAATTAAAAATATATGATGAAGGGAAACTCATTTATGTATATGTTTTGAAAAACAGTTATCGCTGTGGTCTGCAACTCATAGTTAACAAATCCTTATAGACAAACGTATTTCAAATTTATCGCGTTCTGAAATTGTATGTTTCGCTATAAGCTTGATTCTCGAGATAAGCCTTACTCTTGCCGCCTGCGCTGAATCTATTTTAGTTTACCAAGAGAACACAATATGACTCTGTGGTAGAGCTAGTTCCGAAAATTTAAAATAGTAAACAATGGGAAACTATTTTAGTTTTCTGTCATGACTGTTTTCTTTGGAGTAGTAATACGATGAGTCGAGAGTCAGGTGAAAGATAATTACAGCTTATTTACTAGAGTTAGAAGGTTCTATTGTTTACTTAAGTAAATGTAGAATCGTATTTACTCTCTTGGCAAAAAAACAATAAATAAAAATGCGTGATTTTTGCAAATTTTGTAAAGATTTTTTGTAGTCATCTTTAAAAATTAGTACATACTTTAAAAAATTTAATAAAGTTATTCCGTACATCCAATGAATACTTTGACTGTATTTATAATATATTTTTTAAAGAATTGCATAGGTATGTTAATATTTTGGAGACAGTTGCATGTAGTACAAGGGATGTGAGTAGCAAGGTCACAATACCAGCTATGCAACAAACAGCGAGTTTGAAACCTTAAAAAAAGCCATTGAGCTTTTAAGCATTTTTTTTTAATCTTGAAATATGATGAGTAAAAGCTTTTTCTTTGCTATTAAGATTTTATCTCTGAATTGTTTTTCATAAAAATAGAAAATTTCTAGAAACTTTGAAGCCATGGGGGAAAAAAAAGTTTTTCCCCCAGTTTTTTTTTCTGGGAAAATTGGAAGAGATGGAAAGACTGATTTTTACCATTTAAAATGTAGTTTAATAGTTATATTTTCTTATAAACTTAAATAGGACTCACTATTTAAATATATATATTCAATCTATATAATATTTCTTTCTTGAAAAAGCCTTTCTTGTTTCTAACTGCCAGCAAATTTTTAAGATAAAAACACCAAAAATCATACAATTAAGTATCATTCGGCAGTTAATTTTCAGTTGAGTGTGATATTTCTAAATTGCTAACTCATTTTTTGACAGATATTTGGGTTTTTTCCAGTAAATTGTGAGCTTTCAAATATAAAGATTTTCTCTCTCTATAAAAGTTTTTACATGTATTTTATACATGTGTACTGCACACACACATACACGCATTTACACACATTAAAGTAAAATATATCAACATCTTGACTTCCATTAATTGATGTTATTGATATAACTCTGTCCTGTGTAAACGTTTACATTTTCAGTGAGAAACGTAGCATATAATACTTTGGTTCACAGGGAAATTAAATTATCTTACGACTTGCCTTATCAAAGTGAGTGTTTTCATGTTGAATACGGAGCGTAAAAAATATTTAAGCGAAAAAACATTGGAATCTAAATAATTTAACTTTCTGGCTAAATTATTACGTCTTTTCACATGAATCATGTTTCACACTCACTTCGGTATGCCAACTGACACATGAATCCTACACTTCATTGTGCTTTTTCACACATCAGCTCTTCGCTACATCTTGTTATGCCACATTTAATATGAATCATATCGCTCGTGAATCCTTAAGAGCTCGCTAGTTTTTGATTCCATATTCATATAGCTATAATTGTTACAAATTATTTTACTGCGAAATTTGTTTTCTATGCACACGTGTTCATTCGATATGAGACTAAAAAAATGCAATCGAAACTACTAACATTTATTAAGTTTCGAGCAATGCCGTACTGGTGTAATACGTTTAAAAACTATTTTATCTGCCATCTTATATTGAAGTTAAGCATTACTAAGATGCACTAAGAATAGATTCTTTTTCTTGCTCATTTGATGATTTTTTTTTTTACTGAATGCCCTGAATGAGGATGACTTGCATTGTTACAAATTTCAAGATAAGTTGAGCCACATTTTGAGATTGAACCAGATTTTTGAATCAAAATATGCTCTGTATTACGCAGGTAATGTAAATTTCATTTAGAGTAGTTGTATCGAAATTTTGAAGCACACAGCGAACCGTGATTAACTTGTTTAACTTGATCTCAATGTTTTAATAACGTAATCGGTAATGGCGGTTTGTACATATTTTTTGTCATTCGGAGTACCAAGTGTCAAAAACTGTTTTTCTGCTCGTAGTAGAGTACTTTTTAATTATTCTACAAATAAGTTGTAACTATAGAAAACTTTTAACTACTTAAGAGTTTGGTTCGTACCCCGCACATTGGCCATGAAAGGAAAATTTTTGATTTCCTCGTACACCGTTCGGGCAGTGTATTTTCTTACACCAATCCACTGATATTTCTGGCTTTTTCACATTTGTTACTTTACTGAATTTTCAATAGATCTCTCTAATGCGCGGTAATGTCCAATTATATGCTTTTTTTCTCACAACACGTCATTAAAACACTCTGCATCAAAACTTTGAGCTCAGTGAGTTATACCGCTATTAAAGTTAACTTGAATACTTTATCTAAACATTTTAATGGAAAAATTAATTTACTTTATTCATATGTACACCGTTTTGTATATTTTTGTCTATCTGCAATAAAAAACGATACCGCATTTTTTCCCCTGAAATATAAGAGGTACTACAAATTAAGCACTTAGTTTTCACATTCATTTTCAAAAGATAACCACACAATTAGAAACAATTGATTGTGAAGTACGAAAAGATTAAGTTTTCTTTCCCGTCAGTTTATGATAAAATCGAGGAAACCATTTCATAATCTTAAAACCAACTTAATGCTGAAATTAATGAGGTTTAATCCGAACTGAATTTCAGTTAAATTGTAAACATCGTTAATTCGGGATTATAGTGCATTTTTTACCATCTAGTAGCATTTAAGAGAAAACGTATATTACTTTATGCAAAGGAGGTAAAATCACCAGTAGCTCATACTGCTCTGACAGTTGACGTATCACTATTAGTAGACACTTATGAAGGAGAAATGTTTCAACAAGGCAAACACATGCAGAAAGAATAAGTTGAAAGCTAAGCACTGCCCATTTAATTGCCATTTTATAAGTTTGTAAGTTTTGTAAAATTTTATAATTTATCTTGTTATTTTATTTTTTTATGAGTGAATTTGCAATGCAGCGTCAACTGTTGGTGGTTTTACCTTGCTTAAACATTCCTGCTTTCATGATCATTCTGCTAAAAGAGAAATTACATAAGGAACATAACTTATTCAAGCACATAAGTAAACCAAACAATACGATAGGTGTTAACAAATAAAACATTTTTTCTTGAAAATAATCGACACATTAATGACATGGTAAACTACGTCATTATACCATGACTCATATCTTCTGCACGCTGTTGAGTTAGCTCAACAGCATTCAAATGATATGAGTCTGAATGACGAAACGATATTTAATTTTTTCTTAATTCAAAAATTGTAAATTATCCATGCAATTTTAAAGGTGAATTTTACTGTTTGTAAAGCTATTGTAAACATTTACAGAGTGGTTTATTTCTGTAACAATTTCCTTTCAAATTCAACTGAAACTTAATTTTTTCCCTTCTTCATTTGATCAGCAAGTTATTTTTCACATTTATTCTTATTTAAATCCATTTTGAAGGTTTAAATTTTTTTTTTTTTTCATTTTAGATATATTTGTTCAAATCTTCAAACTAAAAAAGGAATCTGTTTCTTTACATTATCTGCATCCCGTGATAAAATTGCTGTAAAAACTAATTTAGCCTCTAAAAAGCTTAAACCCGCTGAAAAGCTTTTCAAAAATCTTAATTATCTCTTCTCTGGAATTTAGACATTAAGACGATCACTCTTTCACAAGTGTCATATACATTCATTTCCTTTTGATTTTTTTTCTTCCACGGGCGTTTTTGTTTCATATTTTATAATCTTGGGATTTATCTTCAATTGAGAAATAAATTACTCATATCTAAACCTTTTGTCATATCTATGATGTAATTTTTTATGCTATCAAGAAATGGAAACGCCGTTTTGTATGATTAAAATATTTATTTTTAAAAATAAATCTGAGTTTTAATTATTTTTTCCAGACACTCTTTGCATTTGCTTTACGGAGTGTAGTGTAATTATTGTTATTTGAAAATTTCAAAAAGCATTAGCACTCTCAAGCACATTTCGGCATCATCACAAATAAGCCCATTTGAATGTCTTTTATCATAATTAAAAAGTCTTCTTTAATATAGATATTGTTTTTATAACGTCAAACCGTGTTGATAGCTTTTGTAAAGAGACATTTAATCCAATTTCTGCTGACAGAGAAACACGAAGGTAACCTTCAAAATGGTAGTTTTTGTGAAGATTTATGAACAATTTGTTATTTATTATTCTCTTCTTTAGGTAGTTATTTTTAATTTCTGCGTTAGCAATCTCATGGTCATAAATCTTTCTTTGAAGGAAAATAATTGCTTTCTGTTTTCTTCTTTCTCAAGATTATTTTGTTTCACAGGCCAAATGTTCGTGTGAATGAACTTTTGCGCAAGAGGCAAACAGCATTAAAGTAATAAATACAATTTTGATATTTAAATATCAAAAATGAAAATTTTACTACGAATGTACATTTGAAGAGAATACTTTATTTTATCGCTTAAATTGATATCTACTCACTTCTAATTATACTGTACACTTTTTGTTGATGTATAGCAGATGTCCTCAGTCAGTGGGTCGCGACCCGAAATTGAGTCGTGAAGCATTTCTAATGCGGTCGTGACGTAATCTCTAATTTAATAATATTCAATATTAGTTAGGAAACTATTAAATAAGAAAAATGATGTTTTTTTCTTTTGTAGCGATGTTAATTACAGAAAATTTTATTTTAAAATTATTTAAGTGTTGTATAAAAAAGTGTCATTGAGTTCCTATTTTATTGATAGTTAATTGTATAATGCATTATGTTTCGTAAATTTAAAAAAAAAAATGGAACTTTTATGATTCGTATTTGCCAAATATATGGTAAATCGGAAAATCATTATTTGAGTGCAAGAGTTTTGAAGATATGTCATTTCATTGTTTGTCGAAGCTTTTTTAGATCACTTCACTGTCCCACCTTGTTTCTTTTATGCCATCTACAGGATGCATTTCCTTCACTTTTTTAATAAATTACCAGTATTTTCAACAGAAAATATATTTTTAGCAAAAGTTTACATTTCCTCAATTATTATTTGAGTACAAGAATATTGAAAGTGTCAAAATTATATGTTAAAATTTTTAGAGACTATCTTTTTTCTGATCTCTACAACTGTTGTGTTAAGGTGTCTAAGGACCTTTTACCTTCAAATTTTCGATTTTCTGGAAAAAATAAATGTTATGCATAATTTAATTCTGAACAAATTTATACCTTATTTATTACTATACTCAAAAAACTTTTCAAGTTATTGTGAAAATGAGTAATCTTTCCCCTTAGAGATTTATGTTAACAGTAGCTGTTTAAGTCTCTTTTTCTCAGTTGGCGGTTTCTCCGGTTTTCTCCTTTTGCGCGCATCGCATGATATCTTAGAAAGTTTTTTGTATATTTCCGCAAAACATTTCATGCATGTTTGTCTGAAATATTTTTATGATATGAACCTAAATTTTAACTAAAAATGAGAGTTAATATTAAAAAAAAAAAAAAGAATTTGCCAAAAATGTTGGAAATTTTCGATATTAACTTATAAAAATTTCAAAAAAATAAATAAATAATTTTTTTTATCATAGTTATAAACCAGATAAACATACATTAAAAGTTTTACGGAAATATATAAGAAGCTTTCTGAGATATCATGCGCGCAAAACGAGAAAACCGAAGAAACCGGCACCTGAGAAAAAAGACGCTTAAACAGCTGCTGTTAACATAAATCTCTATGGGGAGAGGTTACGCATTTTTACGATAACTTGAAAAGTTTTTTGTGTATGGTAATAAATAAGGTATCAAATTGTTCGGAATTAAAATATGCATAGCATATATTTTTCCCGGAAAGGCGAAAATTTTGAAGATTCAAGGTCCTAAGACCCCTTAAGAGATTGCGGGTTGTTTTATTGGAGAAAAAGGCTCATAACTTGCGAAGTGTCGGGAACCACTGTTATACAGGGACACATATTTTTTCCCAAATGTTCATAAATAAATGTGTTTTTCTTTTATATATATATACATATATATATATATATATATATATATATATATATATACACACACACACACACACAGTCCAGTCACATTAATGTGACCACCACGTACTTTCCACGTCAGAGTTAAATAACCAATCACAGAAGGCAGGTGGCAGCACAGTGCAATTGAGCGTATATAAAGGGTGTGTGAGGGCTTTGGAAAACACTTCAATCGTTGGCGTAATGCAGAAACGAAGCGATTTATCCAACGTCCAAAAGGGCATGATCATTGGCTTTCGGGCCAAGGGTGGAAGCATTTCCGAAACGGCTGAGTTTGTGAACTGTTCGCGTGCCGCCGTGGTAAAAGTGTACCGTGCATGGCAAAATGGGACTGTCTAAAATCAGCGACGTGGCAAATGTGATGCACCACGGGCCATAGATGACAGAGGCGAACGACGGTTGCGGAGATGCGTTCGGGCAGATAGACGGGCTACCGTTGAGCAACTGACCACCAAAATGAACCAAGGGGCTACCAAAAGTGTCTCCCAAACTACTATTCAGCGAACATTACTGCGTCTGGGCCTCCGAAGCAGACGCCTGGGTTCGTGCACCTATGCTGACTATAGACATGGGAACCGGTTCGCTCTCGCTCATTTAACTAGTTGGATCAGCCTACCGAAGTTCGGAGGGGAAAATGATTCTCCCTAGGAGTAGACTTGACCGCCATTGTGAGGGCAAATATATTGGTGGTTGAACAGCATTTGCTTCGTTTCTCAGCGTTTTTCAGGTGGATGAAACTAAATCATGCCGACTTCGTGATCAGCATTTAAGAGCCATTGTCTGTAAGGATCAGGCAGGTTGTGATTGTTGACATTTTTAATTTTCTTTATTTTTGAAAATGTTGTTCCTTATCATGAATGTAATGTTTGTGTAAAATATGAGCTTTGTCTGCCTTACCGTTTTTGGGAAATTAAATTTTTAAATTTAGGGGGCGTGGCACATTTTTGCGTGTTTTGCAAATTTGCAGATTTTAAAGTTTTCGTTGCTTTAAGTGCCCCTATAATGACAAGGATTTTTAAATTCTATACTATTATATGGTCTTCTTAGATACTATTACAGCTGTCAAATCGGTGTCACTACGATGGCGACGGCCACAAACTCCGTTTAAAAATGACCGAAAATGAATTTTTTTACTACATTCAATGCCAATTTTCTGAAAGCGCCTTCATGATGACACCAATGTTTTTACATAAATTCCTAGCTACACTTGCATACATCAAAAATATGTAATAAAATTGGTGTCACTCACCAGAAGATATTGGAACTTTTATGTGATAAATTTCACAAAAATTCAAATGTTTAAAATCTAACTACTACTCTCGCCCTCATAGCAGAGATCTGAAACTAATTAAGTTTGATAACCAACATGTTTGTCTAACATATGAACTAAAAAAATCGGTGTTTTTCCTATTAGAAACGAATAG
Organism: Uloborus diversus; assembly: GCF_026930045.1. Classification (NCBI taxonomy): domain Eukaryota; kingdom Metazoa; phylum Arthropoda; class Arachnida; order Araneae; family Uloboridae; genus Uloborus; species Uloborus diversus. Next base: position 167,918,891 of record NC_072733.1, read on the forward strand.
CATTGAATATTAGTACGACTATTTTAGCCTATAATGCACATTACACAATACGTCCATCTGTACCTGTATCGATGTACTGTGTTTCTGATGCTTTTTATAAAGCTTTTTTTTATAAAAGCATTAGAAACATATTATCTTAGGTGTCACTACTGTAATTTTATATTAAAGTTTAAAACAAACCGTGCAAAAAGCCATTCGAGTTCAAAAAGTCTTTTTTTAAATAACTCCATAACATACTAATTATGAATGATTATATTTCCGAAAGTAATAGGAGTGACACCGATTTTTTTAGTTCATATGTTAGACAAACATGTTGGTTATCAAACTTAATTAGTTTCAGATCTCTGCTATGAGGGCGAAGTAGTATTTAGATTTTAAACATTTGCATTTTTGTGAAATTTATAACATAAAAGTTCCAATACCTTCTGGCGCCCTTATAGTGACACCAATTTTATTACATATTTTTGATGTATGCAAGTGTAGCTAGGAATTTATGTAAAAACGTTGGTGTCATCATGAAGGCGCTTTCAGAAAATTGGCATTGAATGTAGTAAAAAAATTCATTTTCGGTCATTTTTAAACGGAGTTTGTGGCCGTCGCCCTCGTAGTGACACCGATTTGACAGCTGTAATAGTATCTAAGAAGACCATATAATAGTATAGAATTTAAAAAACCTTGTCGTTATAGGGGCACTTAAAGCAACGAAAACTTTAAAATCTGCAAATTTGAAAAACACGCAAAAATGTGCCACGCCCCCTAAATTTAAAAATTTAATTTAGCAAAAACGGTAAGGCAGACAAAGCTCATATTTTGCACAAATATTACATTCATGATAAGGAACAACATATGTGAAAATAAGAAAAATTAAAAATGTCAACAATCACAAATGCCGTAAACTGCCTGATTCTTACGGACAGTGGCTCTTAAGTGTACGAATAGAGCAAAGAAAGGAAGCAATGTATCTTTCTACAGGTAAGAGTGAGTTTGTATTTAGAAGCGTAGAATTTAGTTTGAGCTACTATAATGTTAAATAATCAACAGGAGTAAAAATATTGTAACGCATACTGCTCAATTTGATAGGAAAAATAAAGGAGGGTTGACGAAACCGACTAAGGATAGAACAATTTACAATTTTCATGGGTTGATTTTGTAATGCATTGATATAAAAATCAAACCAAAAGTATTTCAATAAAAATCCTAGCTCTCTGTCGGAGCAATGCTATAGAGAAGACACAAATCTCAATAAATCGTGAAACCAAATACAGAGCTCGATAGAAAGCAAGTCAAAACACAAAACTCAATAGAAACTAAATCAAAACATAAATATAAGTTGCTCGTTGAGTTAGATATTACAATATCGATTTCAACACCAGAAAGCATCTCCCTGCACTATTACCATCAGCAGCAGAAAACATTTATATGAAAGTTGTGTGTGTGAATTCGTAATAGAAGTAATAAAATTATTGCTGAATGTCTGTATGCTTAGGATATCTTTTACCAAAAAGAAATCACGATATTTTTCCGAAAACTTTTGTCCAATACTGACCTGCAGAGTAACCTAATATTGATTTAGCTATTATATTATTTCTGCCAACAAATGTCTCGGCTCTGAAATACTGTCGGAATCGAATAAGGTTGATAATCAGGGGAAAAATAGGTGCGAAATAATGTCAAAATAAATATTTTTATGAATTAACAAGCTGTATTAGTGAACATTATTTATGGATTTATTTAAAATGTATTGCATCTCATAACGAAATAAATAGTGCGTTTTGTATCAACGAACTTAACATAAAATGCAAGTTTTAGCTCACGTAGTTGCAGTTTGCCTATTGAAGAACCATGCTGTCTAACGAACCATACGCATCTACATTGATGTCCATTAAGTGCCATTCGACAAAACGTATTTATCCAGGAACGATTACAGATTTAAAACGAGTTGTGTGCGTCACATGACTTCCTTTTACTCCAATTTACTGTCATTTCCCCAATATTGGCAATTTTAATGTGATTCAATTGTTTACTCTCTAAATATTACCAACAGTGGCCAAATTGAAACCAAATTTATTTTAAAAAATTGCCAAATTTGTCGCCAAGTTGGCGACAAAACTTAGAAACCAAAAGACTGGCGATATATCGCCAAGTTTTGACACAACTTATTACAAATTATAACACAACTTGAGTTTACATCGAAATTAACAATGATTTCCCCCCAAAAATGAGCAAAAGATTCCCTTAGGAACATCTGAACGCAACCAAAAGGGAAGGTGCACAACTAGACAACGCTAAGAGCCTACGTACTAAATTTCAACTTAAAAGGACATACCGTTTTTGAGTTATGCGAGATACATACGCAGCACATACACACATAGATAAGTACATTCGGACGTCACGAGAAAATTCGTTGTAATTAACTCGGGGGTCGTCAAAATGGATATTTCGGGTGTCTGTACGTTCCTAATCATATATCCACGTGTGGTCGGGTTGGAAAAAAAAACTCAACATTCATTTGGGGTGAGAAAAATGGAAATTAAGGCCGATTTTTGAGTGAAAATTTTTTTCGCGAATACAATACTTCCTTTTTCGTAAAAGAAAGTAAAAAAGTGATCTAGTATTAAAAACACATGTCCTTCGAAGAACCATATTTGTCAAATTAGCAATCTTTACTAATAATAAAAGCTGAAGTCTGGACGAACAAATTACCATTACGTGGACTGGCAAATTATCATAACGTGGGCAAGTATATTATCACAACGTGAGCAAGCAAATGAACATAGCAAATTGACGAGAAATTCATCATCCATTATTTGTAAGTATACGGGCGAACCAAATGACCTTTTACTTATCTATTACGGGCAAAGAAATGCAGGTACTACTAGTATGTTCATAAAACGTACCAGATCTCGAAAAAATGTGTGCAGAAAAGGTATGTTTCGAGAAGTCGTGAAGGTCGACAATCGAAAAAACAATTGAGGCTGTGAGAAGCAAAGGGATGGACATTTTCAAGTTTTAAGTAAAACGCGTTTAAAGATAAAGACCTAGCTAGATTATCATTGATTTTTTTTTCTAAATCATGCTGTACAGCAGCACCTACCATGGCTACTAATACTATCTCTTGCCCCAAGACAGAGGAGAGGTTCACCAACCATTTGTACTTGTTATCTCCAAATTTTTCATTTTTTCACTTACATCCCTTTGCTTCTCACTGCCTCAGTTATATTCGATATTAATTACCAATTGAAAAACCATTCTGATCGACGGCTATATCTTTCAATGAAATGTACATGCTAAAGAAATAATTCAGTCAACCTCGTTAACGCAAAATTCAAGGATTGTTTTGACCCATGAAAATTATTTCGTTTCAATCGGGTTTAATCTTATCCGATAATTTATTACGGGATTAGGAACCCACGGTGGACCAAACAAGTATTTATGCAAAGCGATTTCACGTTAACAACATTTGAGGTAGTAAGAAGCAAAGGGATGCAAGTGGCAAAATTAAAAGTTTGGAGATAATTTCAAGGGGAAATTGGAGGGGGCAAGTATGCGAATTTGCACACTTACCTCGAAAAATGTTCGCCTACTAGCCCCAACTCACCGTACTGAAATCATGTTACACTGGTTTAAAAATGGTTTCATAAAATAATTTGAATGGGATGTCATTTATTGCGTAGAAGCATGGGCTATTCAATGTTAATAAGTTTTGGTAAATTACTCTACTATTATACACTCCTGTTTGTGAAAATTGCAACACCATGAAGGAAGCATCATAGTTGAATGAAATTTAATACACAGTTGAGTGGTAATAGTACAAATAAATGATTACATTTTCAAACCAAACAAACAATAAAAAGAGATAGAAATTAGTATTTTGTGTGGCCATCAAGCGCCGCAATAAGAGCTGCTGCACGACTCGGCATGGAGTGAAATGGAGTGCATGGAGTTTGAATATCTGCCTGTGATTCGCATACTCATTTGACGGTATCCATCTGACAAACCGTATGACAGAAGAAAAGTTATCACATTTGCAATGTATGCATAACTTAAATAGTACAATAACAATTGTAATAGTACAGTTGGTATTAATTACAAAAACTACTAATGTGACATCATGGGGTATCAAAGTTACTTACGGCCCGTTTTTTTCATACGTGAGGCAGAGAGGAGCCAAGGGATTGTGGATAAGTGGACATTTTCAAGCTTTGAGTGAAACTCGTTTAAAGATAAGGTCCTTGGTATGCTGTCATTGATTTTTTTCTAAATCATACTGTACATCAGATCCTGCCAGGGCTGCTAATACTATCTCTTGCCCCAAGACAGAGGAGAAGTTCTATCTCTAAATTTTATTTTTGTCACTTATATATTTTCTTCTCACTGCTTCATATGTAGTACTTAAAAAAAAAGACTAACCTTCGGATTTCTGCGTAAGAGAAAGCGAAAGTTTTATAATCACCATTAATGGACCACAAAGGGAAAATAGTGTATTTAATCAAAATTCCAGTTGCTATAGACCGTATGGTGGTTCAAAAAAGCTTTTTTTTTCAGCTTTAGTCCAGGACACTCCCCCCCCCTCCTTTTTTTCTTTACACTTACTAATAGTATTATGCTGTAAAAAGTTTTACCTTCTTACTCAAATTTTAAGAGGGTGCTCAATGACCCTTTCATTTAACATTAGCAGTAGCATAGAAAATGCCACAAATTTAGAAACATTTCATTTCCCCAGCTATTTTTTTTTTTGTAAATAATTAGTTTATTGCAATGTATGCGTATTACTAGAATATATTATAATACGTAGCATTGTTTTTTCAGTTCAATGTATTTTTTAACACCCCTCCCCGTACTTACGAAGTTTGAGGAAGAGGTTTGAGCCCCATCTTTCAGTTGAAATAGGAAGCTGAAATTCTTCCAGCATTTTACTATCCACAAGTCTAAAATTATTGAGGGGTGTCCCGTTATCTAGGGGAAACTTTTTTTACATGTATTTCTGAACCACCGTAACAGACAGTTTTCATACATGGTTTACGTAAAGTTTTCGATCGAATTTACGCTGTGTACAAGAAAGAGGTGGCTCGCAGAAAAGTTGCGCTCAACTGGTCATCAGTTTGAAAATAGTTAAGGAGCTCTAGCAGAGTTTTTTAGCAATTGTAAAAACAATATCAGTATAACGCTATGTTTAAAAAATATCACTTTCTCTAGAATCTCATGAGTCTGCTTAAAAATCAAATTACTCTGCGGCGTCAAAGTTCATTTCAATGTATTCCATAAAGTTTAGTTTGCGTCCACATTTTGGACACATCTATGCTAAATGAATTGGTAAATTTTATCAACGCCAAAATTTTAATAAAACGGTTGCAAAAATTTCTTTTGGAACGAATGTTAAGGCATTATTTTTTTTTCTTTTTTTTCTGAAGGAAAAAAACTTTTTTTCGATTCGAATGCGACATTTTCTATCATCTTTATTCAAAATAAGGCGATTTTATTTTTCAAAACGTTCTAAAAGATCATGCCGTATTTTCTTAAAATATTTCAAGCGTGATCCATTCAACTCTTCCAGTTGAAAGTAAAAATGTTAGAATAGAAAGACAGCGGCGTTCCAACAGTTCGAATTTTTTTTACAAAACTGCTTGGGTTTGTAAATCTGTAAATTTATTTTCAATATTTCCCCGCCCTGAAATTTAAAGGGAAAAAACTTTGCCGAAATTGCCGTTCAATGATTTAAAATCCTCTCAATTCCGAAACAGCTGTCTTTTCGATATTTTTAAGCTGTTTTCTTTCCTTCCTTCCTTATCGAACGATATTCTGAAATTGTTCTCGAGAAAATCGCTCGGAATTCTAAACGGGGAAAATAGATAAGAGCAGAGGTATTCTCCGGAAAATGGAATAAAATGTAATGAATTCGGAGAAGCTTTTATCAAATGTATTAATCGAATGATGCTGTTTTAACAGTGCATTATGAAATGAATGAATATATTTGATACTTTTAGTGCGAGGACAACCTCTTAATTATTTTTTCTTGCCCAGGTTTTTGATTATTTTTGCCTTTATAAATTCAGTCTGAAGATATATATTCTCAGCAGTTTTGCCTTTGTGTACCATGTAACGTTGAAACTTCCCATTTTTAATCATTCAAATCATATTTATTAACTATCTTAACTATGATGAAACTTCAAATGACTAAATAAACGGGTGTACCGGAAAACTGAGGTAACCAAATTTCAATTTTCAAAGTCCTCATTAAAGCTTAAAACACTTATTTCCTCTTTTTTAAAGGAAAAAAAATTGTTTATTTTTCTTATTTATTTATTATTTTACTTGGTATGTTACACTTTTTAACTTTCTTTATATAACTGTACTGAGAAGCATGCAAGGAAACTCATTAAAATTTAAAAATATTAAAAATGTGGTTTGATGTTTTAAGCATTAATGGAAATTGCAATTTCGAGCTAGTACCTCCGTTTAGCTACAAGCCCTTCAATTTTTACAAAAGTTATTCAAATTTAATTTAGTTTTAAAGCTAAGTTTGTGTGTTATATTTAGCAGTTAATTCTTTCTCTAGAAAACATTCTTTAGCGTTCATTTATAACATACTAAGGTTCACAATGCAAAATCAAAACATGGCCATTCCACGAAAAAGTCAATCCTTTGTCCTGCACGTGACGGTTTATATATTTTTTAAAAAGTAATAATTTCAAAGGGCAATGACGAAAGTTTTTGCTTAAGAAATTACGCATGAGTTTCTTATTTGTTAAGCAGAAAAAAAAATTGTTCATTAATTTTTTAAATTGTTATTTTTAATGAAATATATGAAGCGTCACGTGCGGGACAAATAACCATTTTCCGTGAAATGGCCCAATAAATTTTTAAATAATGCTTAAGAAAGTGGAGATACGAGGTTTTTTAACTAATGCTAACGTATTCGTTTTTTGAAATTTATAGAGAAAGCTAAAACTAATGTGTTCGTTTGAAGAATGAGTGCAACCTTTGCATTACCCTTCGTCAAATAACTACAAAAAATTTCATCTAAATAATTTCAATAAAGGGAAAAATCACTGTAAAATGGCACACTGCTCTGTAACAAAATGGAAGTGATCTCTGGATATTTGGTTCGAATTTAGTCCTAGAGTGTTATGCACATAGCAGAGTTGCATATTTATCAGTTCTATATTTAATTATGTTTTATGGATAAAATAGGAAAATAACTTACATTGGTGAAAAGAGTTTAAACTGTTAAATTCATTGAGCATGAGAATAATTCTGAAACCACTAAGTTGACAATTTGGTAGGTCATAAGACTCAAAACACATTTTAAAGCGCTAATATTGATAAATGTGTTTTCAAACATCCACCTTTTTTATCGAATGGGGGGGGGAAAGCTTTAAACGTTGAACTATTGATGTTAATAAACATCCAATGTTTTAATTGAGTCGAATAAGAGAACTTTTAAACGTTGAACTACACGCTAAAACTAGTGTATGAATGCTGCACCGATTTCTTATACCGTTATATATGATTGTTTTTCTGTATGATGTGTTATACAATGATTCTGCTTCTAGATTTTCCATTTAAAGTATTACAAAGATATCTAACAAACAAACTGCAACTAGTTTATAATCTTAACCTAATGCTTTAGATACTTACTAAATAATTTTAACCTCATCTAATTCAAGCGTAAATATTTTATTGACATATTTTCTACATAAAAATGCATTTTTCGCCTTTCTCTTCAAAGAATATAATATCAGCTTACGAGGCATTTTCAATGGAAATAAAAAATACTAACTCTTTAATTTGATTTTTACTTGGTTTTCAAAACTCAAAGCACGTGTTTCGGCAGAAAAATCAAAAAATCGTGCCGCAATAACTTATTTTATATTCCTTTCTAAGTGAAGTATTAAATTTCTTGTAAGCACTAACGATGCTTTTTTTCAAACTAAATCCTAATTAATAGGACCTTTTTGTTATCGCTTTAATCAATCGCTCTGGTCGATAAAGCACTTGAACGAGCCTTTCATGCGAAAGATTTTTCTTTTTTCTTTTTTGCTATTTGAGAAACTCTTAAGCCGGACGTCGATTTTTGTTCTTTTCTTTATCCTTCATACTTGAGAACATATTTCCGTCTGCGATGGCCAAACACAGAATGGGAAATCGATATTGAAAGTTTCTTGTCATTATTGGAACCCAATTGATCAAGTCGCACTTCAAATACTCCCCGATCACTCGCTGGAGTAGTAGTTGATTGAAAATCTCCAGGGTAAAAAAATAACGTATGTGTGCTACCTTAACAATACTAAAAAAAGACATCCTGCCTCAGTTGTCATTGCTTCCTATCTCCAATACTGACTATCACTCATTCGGCGCCTCACAATTTTCTTTTGGCGTCAACTTTTGTATACTTATACTTACTCCTCAAGTGAAAAATAAATAACTAAGCAAAAGAAGAAGAAAAAGTCGTCTCTTGCTAAGAAGAAATCAATTTAGGACCGACTTTCCTACAACCGTCGCAATAAATCCGCCCTGAATTAAAAATGGTCCCCTGACTCGCTGGCTCCAGGTCCGACGGTCGCCGCTCCCAGGTCAAAGTCGGTGTTTCTGTAGGTCATCTGACTTTCACTCCTTTCTCCCTTTTTCTTTCCTTTACGCTCCTTCCGACTTTTGATCGGTCTATCTTTTACCCTCTTTTCCTTTATACTTATTTTCCTTGCCGTGGCAGAGTGCCTGCAGACGGCCATTTTTGTCCCAAACACCCGATTAAACAGCGTTGCATAGAAATTTACAATGAAAAAACCTTCATCAATGTTTTCTTGGCTATTTTTTGGTGAACATTATACTCTAATGAAGTGCTTTAAACAGATAAATTTCATAATACTTACTCTTGATTTAATGTAATGATAAAGAACTTCACAAAAGTACTCATCCCCCCCCCAAGAACAATATCTCACCCCCTCCCCTCCATTACTATGGAGATCACCAAGAATAAGACCCTCTCCCTCAAAAATTTAAAAGACCCTTAAAATCAACTTCTTAGAAATTCCAGTGGTGTAGTCTGCCCTATGAACCCCCTCCCCTTGATAGGCAGCCCTGGACTTTATATTCTGTTTAAGTAAAATAATGAAATAAAGTGTGAATTTGATAATATATCATTAATATAATTTTCTCTTAGATTTTTGAAGAAATTTTAGAAAATATTCATTAAAAAAAGGATTAAAACAGGAAGAGAATCTTACCCTCCATCGTCCTTACACTGTAACTACTGCCTGTGTTTTCCTAAAAACTTAAGGACTGCCTAATATAATACACTAACTTGTACAGTACCTATTTCAGTACCTATTTGAGGTAATATAACGTTACTGTAAAAATAAAATAGTTTACGTGAATAACATTTTTACTTCCTTGTACAAAAATGGAAGTATTGTATTCGCGAAAAAAATTTCACTCAAAAATCGACCTTAATTTCCATTTTTCTCGGCCCCGAATGAATGTTAAGGTTTTTTTTTTTTTTCGTTTAGACCGCACGTGGATAAATACCTTAGAACGTACAGACACGCGAAACATCCATTTTGACGATTCCCGAGTTAGTTACAACGAGTTTTCTCTTGACGTCTGTATTTACGTATGTATGTATGTGCGTATGTGCTTATGTATGTCGCATAACTCAAGAACGGTATGTCTTAGAAAGTTGAAATTTGGTACGTAGACTCCTAGTGGGGTCTAGTTGTGCACCTCCTCTTTTGGTTGTATTCAGGTGTTTCTAAGGGGGTCTTTTGCTCCTTTTTGGAGGGAAATCATTATCAATTTCGATGTAAACTCAAGTGGTGTTACAATTTGGCGGACACTTGGCGATGTATCGCCAGTCTTTTGGTCGCCAAGTTTTGTCGCCAACTTGGCGACAAATTTGACGATTTTTTTTATCTGGTTTCAATTTGGCCACTGTTGGTGATATTTAGAGAGTAAACTATTGAATCAAATTGAAATTACCAATAATGGAAAAATGACATTAAATTGGAGTAAAAGGAAGTCATGTGAGGCACACATCCGCTCGTTTTTTCTTGTTGTGATTAAGCTAGGCAACTTCAGTTTTCGATTTGAGTGTACAGATTTTTAATGCACGTTAGAAATATCCGTTACTTGTAATTTTTTTGGAAACTATGGCTTGTTTCTTTCAAAACTGTATTATTATCTTACAGTAAAACATGGCTATGGAGCAAGCTAACTGCTGTATATTTTTATTTTAATCCACTAAATAAAAAAAATTATTTTTTAAAGAGAAAAATCATTTTCAAAAATAGTCTCACTTACACATACAGTAAGCATATACAAATTCAATCATTAATCATTACATTTCCCTGGATTATATTCTTCGTTAAAAAAAAGTTGTCACTAAAAAAATTGCTCTTAGTTGCAATTGTTTGTCATCTGTGTTCGGAACCGAAATGTCTCTCTTCTAAATTGCACTAAATTATTCTCGGAAAATTACATTTTTCTTTACTTTGATTTAAAAAAAAATAACATTCTTTATGCTCTTCACCTGCCATTTATAGTGTTTTACAGTTTCAAACCTTTGTGCACTTTTAGTTAGTTCTGTCTAATTCATAGACGCCGACTTTAGAGAGCAATATGTCAATCTCACCTGGTCAGAAGTCCCGCCTGGATTACAATTCTCCTTGAATCTCGCTTACGATTCTTTTTAATGTGTCTCCCATTGTTGTCGTGGCACTCATTTTAAATTAGAAAGCATTTCATTTACGTCATTTACCTTCAAATCCGCTACAATATTGAATTAAATACTGATAAAAAAGAATCAAGTGATAAAAAGTAACATTTTCTTTTATTTATTTTTTTTCTTTGTCTTTCTGGAAAACTATGAAATTATTTCATTGTATTTCTTGTGTTAATGTTATAAAACCTGTAGGAGGTATTCTTACAGAATAAACAAAATATAACGAAGACAAGAATAAACTCGTTAAGGGCTTTTCATGGCTTATTATCGTAACCTATGACGTTTGCTTGATGAAAACCCTTCAAATAACATTGCAGATGAAAATACTTAAAGCTTGATAGCATGAATTATACACTTTGTCTTTTAGCGCTTAACAAAATCTACAATCAAAACCTAACCTACATTTTTCATTTTGCATTGATGAAAACTGTTAAGTTGTTTCTAAAACATACTTATGATAACCGTTAAATTGTTGTAAGCATTTTTTATCTTTAGCTCTAACTTTTTCATACATCATGCTCGACCGTAAAGAACTTCTTTCAAATATAATGCTAAGTTTTTTGGCCCTGCGAAACATTCAGTGCACTTGAACAACTTGCTTAAAATATGTATGTAATACATTTTTTGCGAAGTGGTTCTTTACTCATTGAAGTTATTTATTGTTGTTGGATTCAAAATGATCAAAAATTCTAAATTGTTGCGGATATTGAAAGCTAAAATGTGTGAAAACATTTGGAAACCGTAACAGCTCTAAAAAACTAATAGCGGATATCATTGAACCCAATATCGATTTTCATTATACGACAAAACTAAATTTGAAATTCCTTTTTAGGTAGATCTATAACGAGATTGTTTCACTTATACATTTTTTTAATGTATACTATTTTTAATTGAACGTCGTTTTAGAATTCAGAGTAAAATATCTTTCTGACAGTATTCAAATAAATTTGCAACGATACGATACAACGAATTCAAACTAAACAGTAAATACGTGCTTCAAATAAAATATTCTTTTTTATCTTTCTCATATTAAAAGATCGTTCTCGAAGTAATTCATTTAATAAATAATTATTAAATAAATTATATACTGATAGGATAATATTATTTATATTTATTTCTATCTGAATATATGTTGCTGAGATAAAGAGTTTTTCCAGACCTAGTCTGGTGAGATGATATTCAGTAGACAGAACGAACTCAAATAAGACGATAAATGTAATTAAATAACTTTTGTTTTTTCAGCCTTTAAATTAAAATAACTGTCCTTAAATAGTTCAGTTAGCGTATATTGAATAGTTGCAGCGATTTTAAATGAAGCGATAAAATATATGCTTCATTGAATACATTTTTCATTAAATAGTTATGCCTGAAAGTAATTCAACGAGCGTACATTTAGTACGTGTAACCAATTAGATTTTTTTATCGATTAATTAGTATTTTAATGGGTTTTTTATTTCAATAAAAAAGCAGGTTTTGAAGTTATCCAACTAACGTGCTTTTAACAATGCAATCAGTTCAAGTATAACAGTTAAACCCTTTAACTAAATATTTTTTACAATACAATCTTTCGGGAAAGTGCTTAATTGGCATAGATTTAATAAAAATAATGAACACATTATACGTTAAATTCATACTGTATTAAGGTTTTCTTTTCTTTTTTTTTTTTTTTTTACTCTTAAAAACCTGTATCGAATTAAGTTAATGAGCATACGATACGAATCGTACATAACAAATTAAAAATAGACGATGACTTGAGTTTCATTAGTTTTATTTCTTTTGTTTCAATAATAAAAGATGTATATCCAGTGACATACAATGACTTTGATTTTAACTAACGTAACAAAATAAAATAAGAGAGTGAATTGATTTGTAACTGAACAAAGTTTTGCAACTGATTTTGAAAATATCTCACAGAAAAAAAATATTACCGGGATAACCAATCGAGCATGCAGTCATAAAATGTAACAAATTCAAATCAGAATCAGCATGTGCCCGTTAAGCGAAAAGGGGTCTCAAAATAAATTTTCTGACTTGATTGCAAAACCCTGATGCAGCAATGGCACTTCGTGGATTTATTTCTCTCCCCGTAGCCCGTCTCTTTGGCGACTACAGCCTGGCTCCACAGCTTTCCATATTGTCTACTACATCCCTTGCCTTGTTTAATCAATACGTTTGCTGTTTGCTCCTGGGCTTCCTATCACTGCGATTCCATAGCTCCGATTCTCGACGACGCCACAACGATCCTCATCTATCTCCTCCCCCATCAGTGCTCTCCCTCTTTTTTTTTTTTTTTTATTTATTTTTACTATCTAAAAAATCGACTTTGAATCTCCTTGGCTCCAATATGTCACTCCGAGATTGACTCTTTCCGGTTTGTCATTGCTATTCCTCTTAAAGAAACGCTCTTTCTCTGAGATTCCTGATGCTGTAAAATAAGTACCTGGGTCTTGCCGTGTTATCGCCTGCCAGTTTTTGCTCGTTCACCTATTGTGCGTCAAAGATGTTACTGAAAAGGTACACATGATAAGGCTGATTTTCCATCCTCTTATTCCAAGCGAAACCCAAAAACTTTTTCAATGGATTCAGATTTTTTTTTCTTTGTATATGCGTAAGAGCAAACACTTATTTACGGAAATCCTCGGGGAAATATATTGCGAGCAGATTGGAACTTGACTTCGGTACGTAATAGCTTTCTCGGGTTCGGCTGTCGATTTATTTTATCTCCTTTCCGTTTAAGAAACGTAAAAGTTTTTCTTTTTTTTTTTCGTAATTCTCTCTTATAAATCATTGTCGGTCTTTACGAAATGAAGGAGAAAAATTTTTAAACTTTGTTTCCATTTTTTCCTACACATTAGGTGAGGTGCGTCTCAAATGTTTTAAAGGTGTTCGTTAATTTGCTCTTACAAAGTTTACTTTTAAAAAGTTTGTTAACCCTCTGAGGGTTACAAACGGGATGTCAAGTTCTCCGGATGCTATTTGAGTTGCCTTTGAACGTGATGAGCAACTAGTATATTTTTCATGATTGCTATGGATTAAATATTAGAAAATATAACTTTACAGGTATGATCATAAATGATATCACATTCCAGAACCATTGAAGTAGATTTTGGAGATAGTGATTTTCCATTCATGAGTCGCCAGGTGGTCAACAGAGTCGACTTATATTTCTTTTTCTGTATATTGGTTTAAAATACACTTTAAAAAAGGTATGGAAGTACTGCGTAAAAAAGTCCACGTGTATAACAGTGCAAATAAAATCATTAAAAGGGAGTTATAAACTCAGCATGCTGCACTCCCTTGCTGAGTTTTTAACTCTTTTTAATGCTTTTATTTGTGCTGTTATACGACAGACTTGACTACACGTTGACTACACGTTGACTTATTTTACTCATTTCTTTGTACAAAGCTTTTCGACCGTTTTTTTTTTTTTTTTTTTTACATATGAGACAGTGAGAAGCAAAGAGATGTAAGTTTTTTCAACCTTTTAATCAAAGTATAGTTTTTAAAAAATGTTTTATTTTGTATAAAATTGTTTGATACCCTAAAATCTTATTTCGATGGTCTTAAATTTTATTTATTATAAAATTTAATTAAACTGTGCTAGAGAGAGAGGTACAAACTATTGTTCAAACAATTTAAATTCATTTTGTTTATTTCTTATTTAGGAATGTAAAGGTATGCTGTATTTATACACAAATACATACTTAGCTTTTTAATCTTCAAAGAATATATGAGGCAGTGAGAAGCAAGGGGATGTAAGTGGCAAAATTAAAAATTTGGAGATAACCAGTACAAATGGTAGGTGAACTTCTCCTGTGTCTTGGGGCAAGCGATAGTACTAGTAGCCCTGGTAGGTAATGCTATACAGCATGATTTAGAAAAACTTTTCAATGAAAGCGTACCTAGACCCACAACTTTAAACGTATTTTACTCAAAACTTGAAAATGTCTATTTACATCCCTCTGCTTCTCACTACCTCATATTTTAAAGTAGTTTTGATATGGTAATTTTCGAATTGAGTGTTTTAAATGCCACGTTACAAAATATTTTTAGCGCTAACATTCAGGCTTAAAAGCTGGTAATTTACAAGCGTGCCAACAACAAATGGTCCAGAACGGTGTTTCAACTACTAGACTTCAGAAACGTCACTCCCGCTTAGAAGAAAATAGTGCATGGGTTACTTATTTTCATAAAAATATTACTTAGAAAGATGACTCACTCAGAAAGATATTTACATTTCTTTAAAAAATTCCGTTATTTTTCAAAAGCGGTTTTGCTTATTATTGCAAAAGTTTTCGGTTTAAATGTATCAAACTTTCAGGTATTAATTTTTATTCCTGATTAAAATTACATGCTAACATTTGAAAAGAAAAATGTTATATTGTTTGCTAAAGATCATTAAATTATCCAAAAAAATATTTTAATCACTAAGTTTAAAATAGTAACCGTGTTTAGCAACTTCAGTAAAAGGTACAGTTCAATAACATGAATATTTGTAAATAAATGCCTTTTAGGGGTTAAACTATACGTTTAATATTCTTTAAAGATCGTTAAATGGTAAGGGATTGTCTCAATTTGTCACAGCAGGCCAATTTTTGAACTCAGGTGGAATCCAAAACTATTTTTGCCCAAACATGTTACTGGTGCCGCACCCAAAAAAGGAGCAGAAGGAAGCAAAAGCCCCTCCCGATTTCCGATAATGCGATGATTAATGGTTAAAATTCTAAAGAAAATTATGATTATACTATTTTTACTCATTGAATAACTTTCATGAGAACAGAATTTAAAACTTACATTTAACAAAAGATAATTTTTTTCAAAATATTGTGGTGCCTAAATGAAAAATTATCATATAAGCTTTGCGCTGCAATATGATTAAAGTGAAAAACCAACGTAAATAAAACACAAATTCTGAAGAAAATACGGAAAAAAATTGCTCTATTTTCATTAGAGCCTGTGGTTTTTTTACGTTGGTTTTTCACTTTAACCATATTGTGTTGCCTGATTTTTAAAGTTTATCTTAAAGAAATTAATGACTTTTTTTTTAAACTTGACAACTCTTAGATTTGTTTTATATTGCTGTTTAATAATTCTTTTGTGAACTAATTATATATCTTAGAGCAGTATAATCAAATATTAGGTACTTATTAAGATTTCTTCATCAACTTTCTTGGAATAGCTAACTGATGTTCAACTTAAAGAAATTTCATGTAAGAACTTTATATTCTTCTTTCCTTTAAATTTGTTTTATCAAAAGATTCCACTTTTTTTACGAACTTTCAATTGGGAATTAAAGAAATGGTAAATTTTTAACTTTGCGCTGGTTGTATGTTTGGGTATATTCAACGAAAAGAAGAGCCCAAATTTTCGCTGAAAACTGCATACACGTTCTTCGGAGCTCAAAATAACTATTATATCTCAGTGTTAAAAACTAAGGATAATTTTAAGGTAAATATTTCTTTAAAATGGAGTGCTAGCGGTGGGGAAATTTTTTTACAGTATTATTATTAAAGACCAACAATATTTTAGGAAAAGTAAACGATCGCATTGCTCCGCTCACTTTGTTATTTTGTTTTTGTACCGCAAAATTGTGTAGCAGAATATGATTTTACGGTAAAAAGTACTAGCGACATGGGTGCAAAAGCTTTTTATCGTAAAATTTCAGGATTTTTTTTTTTTTTTTTTTTTTTTTTTTGCAGTTTGTTATGTGTAATATGAACCTTGACGGATTAAAATCTAAGCTAATGAGTTGGCAATTGGTTGCCAGTGCATCAACGTTATATTTGCATACATACAACGGAAATAGTGCTCAAATTTGTACTTAATTGTAGCATAAAAGTGTTTCGGTGTTCACAGTTGCTATTTTTCTCTCAGAGATTTATTTTCTTGCTCTGAAGCTATGAGTGCAATGTTCACGATAAATTTTTGCCCTGTTTACGTTTCACTTTTTAGTTGATGAATTTTCTGAGCTAAAAACGTTTATCCTTAACCATAGATTTGTTTCAAGGTCTCAGGGTGTACTGAATCGGTTTAAAATTCAAATTTATTAATAATGTATCAGAAATATTTCAAAACATGTATTGTAAATTAAATCTGTGGAGGCCTAAAATTGTCTTTCTTATTAACTTTTCTCATGTAGCCGATAAGGAGAATAGATTTTAAAATAAATTGATCCCTGAAACCTGGAACCCTAGTTTTTTCTATCATTTTTAAATCCCTATTCTTGAAAATTTTATATAATTCTTATTGCACTTTTTTCAGACATGCACAAATATCATTAGATCCTCAAAAACTCATTCCAGTGAATCACAGAAAACAAGTTGAGATTTTCGGATACCCTAATTCAAAAGTCTAGATTCATTTCGCATCCAAAAAATCTAAAGCGTCCAAAAAATTACAGAGATTTTACTAAATTTGTTTCTAGAATGGAATCACAAAGTGGCAAAAAAAATCTAAGCAATGTGAAGTAGGTTTTCACCAAAATTATATTTTGTTCCAGATGAAACATATACATAAGGAAAAATTATATATTACACCCCCTCCCCCCTCTCCTCTCCTAGTATCTACAAGAACAGTAGACCCTCCTTTTACGCGAGGGTAACGTTCCACGGAAATGCTGCGTAAATTAAAACCGCATAAATTGAGACTTAATAGTAGTGTTAGAATAGGGGTTAGGCTCCATAAATTAAAAAAAATATTTCATTCAAGTAATGACTAATTATATAATAAATTTGCTGTGTACTTATATCGATTCATAGTATACACAACATTTATATCGGGTGAGTGCAAAAGTTCGTGCGGAGTTTGTGAACGAAAGTCATACAGTGATTAGGCAAGCAAAACTCTTTATTCAATCAATGATATATTCTCCATCGTTGTCTATAATCTTCTTCCAACGTTCTGGCAGCATTCGAATGACCCGATCATAAAAACTGCGTGGTATAGATTCGAAGAACGAAGACACGACGTTTTGTAAGGCACTCAAAGAGTCAAGTTTTTTTCCCATATAAATGATTTTGCAATGACCGGAATGAGTGATAATCCGATGGTGCGATATCAGGAGAATACGGTGGATGAGTTAGGACATCCCATTTCAGGCTGTTCAGTTTGCGCAGCGTCTGTCTTGAAACGTGTGGTCTAGCGTTATCTTGATGAAAGACTACGCCTTTGCGATTTGACAAACTCGGACGTTTCTATTTGATTTCACGGTTCAGATTAGTTAATTGACGACAGTACTTGTCCGAATCAATCGTTTGGCCGACGAGGAGAAACTCAAAATAAATTATACCCTTGCAATCCCACAGAGCATCACCTTCATCGGGTGCAAACTGGCCTTTGCCATTGCGTCACCATGATCACCTGCCTGTTTCCATGTGCGTTTGCGCTGAACGTTGTTGTGCAGGACCCATTTTTCATCGCCCGTCACTAATCGATCCAAAAACGGCTCGTTTTTGAGCCGCTCGAGTAAAGATACGGCAGCAGAAATTCGCTGGATTTTGTTGCTCTCGGTCAACAAATGGGGAACCCATACATCGAGCTTTAAATCAAATCCGATTTTTTTTAACGCCGAAAAACGGTTGATCGGTCAACGTTAAGTGCTGTAGCAACTTCCTCTGTTGAAATTAGCGGAGTATTCTGAACTATAGAACGCAAAACGCCGTCATCAATGTCAGAAGGTTGACCTAAGCGTGGCTCGTCTTCCAGCTTAAAATCTCCGCAACGAAATTTTGCAAACCATTTTTCCACAGTTCGTTTAGCTGGTGCTTTATCTTGATAAACGTCTTGAATGTTTTTTACGGCTGCTGCAACATTTATTCCCTTCCGAAACTCGTAAAGCATAACATGCCGTAAATGCATTTTATCAACACTCATTTTAAAAGTAATCTTTCTCGAAGAAGTTTGTATCTGCACAAATTATTTTGATTGGAATGAAAGCTGCACATGTCACCTTTCCAACGATCTGACTTACGTAGATAGTGGCATTAATGACAATACGTTACGCCCGTTCTAACGCCATCTATTGCAACTCCGCACGAACTTTTGCACTCACCCAACAAAAAAAACACAAAAGTTTATTTAGTTTTTATAAAAAGGGAGCTGGTTATGAGGGTCTTTTGGCAGTCATTAAGAATTTTTCTCTGTAGTTCTTACCAGAGCATTAACGCATGAATTCTCACTCGTGTCATTTTCTACGGTGAGATCTTCTTTACTAACAAATCAGAAAGATCATTTGCTATTGTCAAGGGGTGGATCAAAATTTTCATTGTGAACGTTTTTGGCTGTATGTCACCAATGTCGTTGGTTTCGTTCTCCTTTGTCACACTTGTTTTTCCAGTTAGTTCTGAATTGTGTGAGTTCAATAACTTTACTTCTGGAAAGAGCTCTGGAATCAGTCGCATAAAATGTCTCCAGTGTCCCAAGCTCGATTATCAGCACCCCAAAATGCAGTTTATTATGTGTTATATGAAATCTCGGGAGTTTTTATATTGAAGGGAAAAATTTTATCTTTTTGCATTGCCTCATCTGCGTAAAATAAAATAAAGGTGTGAAATCTTAAACCGCGTATAATCAAAACTACGTAAATAAAACCCACGTAAAACGAGGGAATAAAATTAACAAAACCTTTTCACCAGATTCGAAAACTTCTTCTGTATTATATCAGTTTTTGACACTTTTGCGGAACATTTTAATGGAAAGCACAGGTATTGAAGTAAAATTTATATATTCTCTGAAATGAATGTATCCATCGATTAAATATATAAAATCAAAACTAGAATACTAATTAGAAAATAAAAGTCAATGATTGTGTGTACTTTTAAAACATAGTTCTTAATTGTTATACGCAGGTTTTATGTTTTAAGTATAAATAAGTTTCCGTATGAAAATTTTTCTTTGGGAAAAAAACTAACTGATAAGTTCCAATCATAAAAAGTTTCGCAATTGCTTGTAATAGACGAGTATGAAAAAAAAATGTTTTAAAGGATAGAAATTAAGAATGTAAATTCTGAAAGATGTAAATATAAGCCATGAAAAGAAAATTTGGTTTCCGAAATCTAAACGCGCTTACGATTTTTCACAGAAAAAAAAAAATAAAATTTCTCATTAGATTGCTCCAAAATTTTTACTTAGCTTTCACGACCCTTTAGGTAAACTATTTCTGAAGAGGATAAATTTCCTTTCTTAAAATCTGATACTAAAGTTTTGATTTTTTCTACTTTCAATTTTCGCACTTTAATTTTTCATGTGAATGGTGGTTATAAAAAAACGTGAGGTGTGCAGAACCCTCTATTAAGTGAAGTATTGGACGAAACACTGCCAAATTTCATGAGCGCCACATGAAATTTGGCAGCGTTTCATTACGGACTGCTTTAAACATCAACGCAAACGTGCCTGAATGCAATACAGTGAAATCCTGTTACAACGAACTTCAAAGGACCTCAAATGTTGTTCGTTGTCACTGGAATTGCGTTGTAATGGAGTTAAAGCAATGTAATAGAAATTAAATCGGGACTGAATATTTATTTCGTTGAAACAGATAAGTCGTTGTATTGCTATTCGTTGTAACGAGATTTTACTGCAGATGTATTTTCTTAATGTAATGAATTGTTAACTGAAACTTAAAAAATGGCTCTGGTTGCTTCTGGCTTAGATTCGGGAGAAATAGTGCATTGTAGCTCAAATTTACAATGAAAATTTAAGAAAATGTTTAGAGCTACCGAAAAATCTTTTAATAAGTCCAAAAAAATACACTTTTTTGCTAACTTCTAACTAATCGTCTAACTTCTAATAGTTTTCTTGACAGTGAGTTTGCAATGACTATTTCTAATACAGCTATTGGTCCTCTGAAATCAATCAAAAGAAATTTTTAAGTTAAATTCCGAACTGTTAATATACGGCAAAAAGAAATCATGAAATTCCATGCTAATGGTATTATTTCAACTTCGATTTTTTGCGCTTTTGAGACACACATAAGTGCTAAGAAATTTGAAAACTTGAGACTGTCTAAATGATAAACAGTTTTTAATACGGAGAAATATTGGCGGAATGAAGCGTTATAAATTTTCATGCTCTCTTAAACTCCTAATATTCTCCATTTCTGGCGAAATGGATCTATTCGCCTTTGTGTGTTCTGCCTGAGAATAACTTAATTCACCTTTAAAGGAAAATCATTTATTTCCTTCTTCCCTGCAAAGCATCTGCCATTCTTTTAACTTATAGCCCCAATGTTTCTCAAAATGTTCTTCGCTTTTCTTTGTAATAGATTACTTGAGCTAAATTTTATTTTACAGGCCATTTACTTTAGCTGTGGAAAAAGAAATTTTGGCGCCGATTTATATGAAGTGTAATAAATACGCTTCTGACTATGTTAACAAAACCGAATGTTTTCCGAAAAGTATAAAAGCTTACATTTAGAGAATAATTAGTCTTTTATAACGCTATTTTTCATCTTGGTGCATTCTCTTTTATGCCCAAATTTCTTGACACACTTTTAAAGGTTGTGTGCTATTTTGGCTCTCCGCTGATGACAAAGAGAAATAATGGTTTCTGTGGATAGCAACCTTTTATCAGTCCTGCTGGCTGCACCGTTCTTTAAATTCAGGGATGTCACGTATACTCCAGCTAAGATTGATTAGATGGCGTGAGTTATTGCCTTGGTTCGTTCGTGCAAAGCTACGCTGAATTATCTTAGGTTTTCCTTAAATACGTGACAAGCGCGATGTCTTAAAAGTTGGAGCTTTAAACACACCTCCCCGAAATTTAATTAATATTTAACACTAAATCTGTAATTGGTATTGAGTTGGGGAAAGGGGAAACATTTTATGCATAAGTGGTTAATTCATTTTAGATGAAGCTCGAAATTATTGTTTGTGCGGCCTGACTTGAAACAATTTTTATTCTTATTAAAGCTTTGCGTTTGCGAATTGATTTTGTTACATCAACGAACCTTATCTCCGTCGACAGAACGAACTTTTAAATCAATATTAATTTCTCACTCGAAATTATATTCAGTAATTTAGATGAAGATTTATCCTTTTTTTTTCATGGAAAAGAACATTGACTCAATCAAATTTAATTTAATTGGCATTAAGAGCACAAAATTAATAGTCCCAAATCGTAAAATAACAAAACAAATACTTGCGCAAATTAGCTGACAATGACTTTTATGGTTGCAAAGAAATTATATCAGACGAAACATGGGGTTCTTCTGTAAGTTTCTCCTAATGTCTGCAGTAGTAGGGCACTGCCTATCCATCTTAATTATACAATTATTACACCATCATGCATACATATCTCCCGGAGTGCCAGCAGTGCCTATCAACATTGTGACCTACCCTAACACGGAACCCTCACAGCAGAAACTACATCATATAGAGAGTAAGCCCAGTGTAATGTGAACCGAAAAGTGGCCGAATATGAAAATACCGCATTATCGGGAATGCGCAGGTAATAGGTTTTTTAAGCAGGGTTATTTTTCGTCCTGCCATAATGTGGCCGCTATTTAAGAATTAATCCATATTATACAGTGCAGAGTTTTCAAGACTCTACTGCATTGTAATAAGTGACAGATTGAACATGAAAGATCCACTAATAATTTTATAACGACGTAGCCGTTTACGTTTTTTTACTTCCACCCAAAATTTTGTAAACGTTTTATCCTAATTTGCCGTTGTTCAAAAATTAAGAATATGTGTACCTAAGCACATTTTTGATCAAACGTTTTTTACCTACTAGTTGTGTACTTTCAATCTCTTTAAATCACATTTCTATTCCAACCAGATAGTATTGAAAAAGTAGATCTCAGATTAATTTTTCTAGCTTTGTACATTTTACGCTATGACACGCTTAATCACAACCCTAAACGATTGCATACGATATTATTGAAAGCAGCTTAGCTCCATCTACTGAAATTCTAATAAATAACCACTAGATATCACATTCTACCCAGAATCGATAATCCCAACATGTGGGATATTCATCAAAATCGACGAGACAATCATTTCTCATGTTTTTGTACCTACTTGAATGCCATTACGTAAGTAAGTTTTTAATTATAGTTTATCCCCCATCATTAAACATAATTTGATTACCCTCACTATTGAAAGGAAAAGCAGCAAAATATTTATTTCAGCAAAAATCAGTTTTCTTTTCAACAAATTATTTTATCATTACCTTCCTTTTAATGATTATAATTCAAAAGCTTTTGCATTTTTATACATTAGATGAAAATTTTGTTAGCAAATAAACATACCATGCATTTTTTTTTTGGGAACCACTTAAACAGCTAATGGATTCGTGATTACGCGTCTATTGTGTTTTTAAAATTTACTTAAGTTCTCAAAATTAGCGTCTTACTCATGAAAACTATTGTGTCGAAAACCGTTAAAAACACATTAAATTCCAATCTTAAACCTTTATATAATGAGTAGATGAAGGAATATATAGTAATGCAATGTCAACCTACGTAATGTCAATATAGGTGGATTGGCATTGCAGGGATTTTTGATTTTGCATTGTAGGTATTCAGCTGTTATTTGCACTGTAATGATTCTACGGTTTTGCACTACAGTGATTTTTCATTTTTTTACTGCAGAGCTAAATTTTGCTTTGACATAATTTCTCGTTTGTACTGAAGAGATCCCCCGATTTTTCCCTGCTACGATTCTTCAGTCTTGTACTACAGTGATTCCCTAGTGATTTGTATTAATGATTCCTTGACTTCGTATATCTGCTGTACCCATAAAACCTAATATGTTTTCATGGAGCAGTATCACTACAATTCAGCCGCATGGTTGGGGCCTCGGTAGTGCAGTTGGTTGGCCTGTCATTGCAGTAATCTCGAGGTGGTGGATTCGATTCCCGCCCTTTGCCCTGGTTGTAACTTCCTTCTCTGTGATGCTAATTCTGTCCTACCCTATGTGCCTGTATTGTGCTGTCTGTCATATTGGACGTGAGTTCATAAACGGGTCCTGTGTTACCAAGTACATGAACTCAAAATGTATGTTGTCAATAAATCAAATCAGCCGCATGGTTGGTTTTCAAAAGTAAACTTTACGTTGATTTGACTTTAAAAATTCGTGTTCTATTATCATGCTAGAATAAAATTGAGTTTATTTTGTGGATCACTTTTTGGGGGAGAATCTTCACTAAAAAAATAATAATAAATCTTTATTTCAATTACATATCTCGTCTCACTTTCTCTCTCTGCCTTAAATATGACAGCAAAGTTTGTATCAGCATATTTGATGCCAACCTTTTCTCTGAGCTAAGGTTGAATTCCTTTTCTGGAGTATAAGTTGTAAAGACGTTTTTTACTCGATGAAGTGAAAGCGTTGAACTTGGTTCAACTTTTCACCTGAAGGAAAATTATGACTATGGCCTTCAATCATATTCATAATTTTCCTTCTCCTTTCATACAAACAGCTTATAACAGTCTTTTTTATTCTATTTTCATCGAAACAATTATGTGTTATGTTCAACTTACCGCGGAAAGCATTGACACAATTAAACTTTAGTTTTTAATGTGTCGTAAAATTCAAAAATAACTCCCTTCAATATCCGATTTATAATTATCCTCCTCCTTTCATACAAATAATTTATAACTCATACATTGTTTCTTTTCTTATCATCGAAACTGTTATGTATTTCTATTCTACATACCAGGGAAGGAATTGATACGATTTCATTTTCGTTTTAATGTGTCGTAAAATTTAGTAATAACCCCCTTCAATTTCCAATTTGTAGTTTCCTCCCTTTTTCGTACAAATAACTTAAAACACATTTATTGTTTATTTTCTTATCATCGAAACAGTTATGTATTCATGCTTTACGTACCGAAGAAAGCATTGATAGAACTCAACTTTAGTTTTTAATAAGTCGGAAAATTTAATGATAACTTCCTTCAATTTCCGATTTATGATTACAAATAACTTATGTCACAGATCTTGTTTCTTTTCTTATCATTGAAACAGTTACGTATTTATGTTTTACATACCGAGGAAAGCATTGATACGATTTAACTTTGCTTAGGTCATCTAATAAATACATTAAAGAGAACATCATCCCCCGAGATTCGAATGTAACGTGCGATGCCGATTCCTTCATTACCGATGCAGTTCTCCTAAAATATCACAGGAATCTTTTCCCTCGCGTAACTTCGAGTTCAATAATCGTTTGACTCTCGAGAGAAGAGTTGCGTTTCAAGCGAAGCATTCATTTCTGATACATCTTTCAAATTCTCTCATTTTCCGCATTATTTTTTATTTAAATATTTGAGAATCGGAATTCTGCGGCGTCCAATGTGAATACTTCCATAACCTCGTATGTTTTCATTCGCTTTGTCAAGTCGTTAATTGAACTCTTATAATGATTCATATTTTCAAAAGATTTGAATTTATAGAATAAGTCGTTGCAGATGCTCCTTCTAGACATCTATGTGGTTAGTTTTCTTGTAATAATTATTTCATGGTAATAGTCATTAAACTATGCTATTTTCCGTTTTGTTCAAAAACTATTGCTATTTTAAAATACATTTTAAATAAGCACATTTTTCTAAAATTCAAGATTTTTATTAAAATATATTTTTAATAAAACACACTTTCCTCAAAAATCACTACTATTTAAAAAATGTAATTGGAATGAAACACCGGACAAAGTTATAAGTTTTAACTTTGTTTCGCAATGTTTAGCGTTAATGAAGAAATAGATGCCCTAGTAGCACAATCGATTGGGAGATGGTTGGTCAACGGTAGGCAACGTCCACTTTGGCAACCGTTATCCAACCAAACATTTGCCAACGATCTTCTACAGTGCCTAACAATTTCCCAACGATGGCCCATCGAAAATATGCACGGTTGGCCCAACGATGCCCAGAAACTGTAGGACTATCGTTTGCTCATCGTTCGTTGCCAACCCACCATTCCCCACCGGTTTCTACACTTAGCCATCATTGGCCAACCATCTCCCAACCGATTGTGCTACTAGGGTGCATTTTTTAATAGGTTTAACTATTTTTGCTGATCAACCCTTAACCGTGCTAAGTTTAAGGCTGGTTTCTGACCGTAGAGTAATAATAGACACAACATACGTTGATTTCGTTCATGTTGTAATTCTCGACTATTAGGGCTTTTCATCAAAAGCGTTTTCATGTTTTATTCTACGGCACACATCAATCATAGTCCTTCAGGGTAAAAGTAATTTTAAGGCTAGAATAAGTGACAGCCAATAATTAAGCGATTGGCGACGGGAAGATATGTTAATAAAATTATATAGCAACAATGACGTCTTCCGAAACACGGCCGAATCCATGATATTAAGATAGTTAGCATGAAGCATTCTTCACTATTTCTCAAGACGTATAAACAAAAGACAAATCCTTTAGAATAGGTCATCACAATAGTACATATTATGGTAAAAATTATTACTTATGCGTATGTTTATACATTTATAAGCTGTGACATCATCACTAAAAATGTACAACGATGTATAGAGATAAAACTTTCAAAACTCTCTCTGTTGATAAATCTTACAATTTGTTTATTTTTATAATTTTTTAATTCGTTAATTTTTTTAGGGATATTCTTAAGATACATCACTTCTTTTATGCCTTTTCTGTCTTCCCCTACCCCCATTAAAGTAGGCTAAAATAGAGATGGAAAGGAGTTATTTAGCACAATGCTTTTTTCATTACCAGCATTAAATGATATGAAATACAAATAAAACCAAAAATTGAACATCAAATGAAAAAAACGAGCTCAAAAGTAGTAAATATGCTTCATTTTAGCATGTTAAAGTTGTTTTTTAAATATTAATGGTATAATGCACTAACTGCAAAAAAGCATAAATTCAAAAGTCTAAAAGAGTCTAATTTGTGCTCTTTGCACTAACTGCAAAGAGAAAAAAATAAATCAAAAGAAATTAAAAAATCAAAATTGTGTGTGTGTGACTGAACGTGAGAAAGAAAAAATATCTGAACTAATCAGATTAATGAGATTAAAAAAGTGCGAAAGAAAGGAGTTGTTTAATTCGAAGTTTTTTTTTCTTTTTATTTTTATCATTAAATAGTCTCAGAAATAGTGCTAGTGACAGTTTTCTCTTTTCATTGTTACGGAGAATAGGGTGTTTTTTTTTTTCAAATTACCTTTTTCTTTCCTCTTACCGTTCCCGCAATACCCCTGTCCAAATCTCGTCACCAGTAGTTCTGTTTAAAAAAGTGTAAATATCATATGACATATTAATTGAGTCTTCCAATGTGCACTTGAACACGTATCCTTTTATTTTTGCTGGCTTCTGTTTGCCGAGGCGAAATTAGTGCTGGATAAAATGTTTACACAGCGAAAATACGCTCTGAGATTAAACTGCTCTGCGTTAGAGGTTGTTTATACGCTAGAAAAAAGCGCCATCTACTTTTATTTTCTTCTGTTTTGTGTTAATTAAAAACTGTGAGGCTGCTTGGATATGAGAAAAATATTGGGAGAAAACGGGACTTACTTTCTCATCATTATAAAATTAACACGAAAGTAAAACACACAGCAGCCGTAAAACACAAGGATTATTCAAAATAAATGTATTTAATCTAAAGTAGTGCTGGAAGAAGCAATGTATATTTAAATCTGACGGGACAAAAGAAAAAAAAATGTTCAAGAATGTAGCTTGTTTGTTGAGGTTAAGGTATTTTATGCGCGTTTTATTTTTTTCTTCTGTGTAAAATTTGAGACATCCTTTACTTTTAGACACACTTGTGATTATTATAACTTATAAGTTTTGTTATTAAAAGATATTGTATGCAAAGTTATATACTAAAAATTGTAAAAGCTACAATTGCGTAATCGGTATACCTTAGTAGTAGGTATACCGATTACGCAATTGGTAATAATGTAGAAATTTTTTGAGTTAAAATCAGTGAACTTTAAAGAATTTTAATGGCTTTTTCAATTTTAATAACTAAGACTTCTGTTTCTCATTTCTTTCTATTAAGTTACAGAAAACACGCTTTTATCTTCGTAAAACTTTAATTAGTTAATGTTATTAGTTTTAAAAAATAGTGATTCGCGTTTAATTTGAAGGAAAATAATGCTGATGTTTGTCAGTTAAGAAACCAAAAAAAAAAACATTAATGGCACCATGTGTCATTATTAAGAAGAATATCATTCAGTTCCTCAATGATGTAAATATTTTTTGGCTGTAAAGTACAGCTGATTGAAAGAAGATATTTTATTTGCCTTTTCACATATTTTCTGTACTCAAGACGCATTGCTGCTTCCTTTTAAATTTTCAGTTTAATATCTATCAACTGTCTATCCACGCAACTCTTGTAAAAAAATACTAAGTTCGTGTTAAAGAATACAGATAATAAATATTACTTCGTTTGAGTTTTTCAAGTAACAACCAACATGTGAAATTCAACTTTTAAAAATACTTTAAAAATAAAATTTTTGATATTTTGTTTATCGCCAAAAAAATGTAATGGTTTAATAACTATCTTCACCCTGTGACATTCTGATGTCGTGCGAGCTCTGATGAATTGAACCATGACTTTAACAATGTTTAGTTCTTTTTAGGGATCATGAAGAAGGGCAATATACACCGAGTTGAGTTGGATTACTTTCGTATTTGTGTTGCAAAAGTGTTCCAACTCAAGCGCCATCAACACAACACGTCCTTTTTTTAACAGAACTTTTTTGTCTGAAATAAAAACGAGCTGATGTGTGCATCACATGACTTCCTTTTACTCCAATTTAAAGATAATAATGCCTCGGAGTGAGAAAAAAAAACACTTTAAATACTTTTATTCCAAGTCTGTTGCGAAGCGAAGCAAAGAAAATGCTTTATACAGATAAATTTTCGTAAATATTGGCATTTTTAATGTGATTCAACGGATAACTCTCTAAATATGGCTAAATTGAAACCAGATTAAAAAAAAAAAAAAAACTTAGCGACCAAAAGCTTGGCAATATATTGCCAAGTGTTTGTCAAATTATAGCATCGCTTGAGTTTACATTGAAATTAACAATGCTTTAACCCCAAAAAGGTGTAAAAGACCCCCTTTGGAACATCCGAATGCAACCAAAAGAGAAGGTGCACAACTAGACCCCACTTGGAGTCTATGTACCAAATTTCAACTTTCTAGGATATACCGTTCTTGAGTTATGCGAGATACATACATACGTACATACGGACGTCACGAGAAAACTCGTTGTAATTAACTCGGGGATCGTCAAAATGGATTTTTCAGGTGTCTATACGTTCTTAGGCATGTATCCACGTGTGATCGTGTTGGAAAAAAAATTAATATTCATTCGGGGGCGAGCAAAATGGAATTGGGCCGATTTTTGACTGAAAATTTTTTCGCGAATACAATACTTCCTTTTTTGTAAAAGGAAGTAAAAACACTTTTAAGGTCATGACTCGACTTATCATAGCCATACTATAAAATTACATATTGTTGCTATCGCTTTATAGTAACTTTTCTCCATCTCATTCAATGAACTTCATTTCATGAGCCACTACAGACTCTTTGACTTCTCCGAGACTAATTCATTTAAAGTACTATTGTGGTTTGACATCTTCGAGAGGTCATTCAATTCATGTGCGATTACAGACACTTTGACATCTCAAAGATGTCGTGGTATGTCAAGAGATTAAGGCTATCAGCATGAAAGGAAAAAAATGAATGCGTCTAAACAAATCAGCTCTAAACTTGCACCAGTTTTGAATCTTTTCTGATAAATTACTACACTTTTTTATATTCACTTTCAGTGTGTAGAGTGTAATATTTTTCTGCTGTAGAGTCAATCAATGAAATACAATTGTTTTTTTTTTTTTTTCAGAACGGAAACTTTTTATTGGTATGCTGTCCAAAAAGTGTACGGAAAACGACGTCCGTCTCATGTTTTCCTCCTTTGGTAGCATTGAGGAATGCACAGTATTGCGAGACGCTTCTGGACAAAGTAAAGGTAAGCAACTGCTATTGTAATAAATCTTTAGCCTGTAACATTGTATGCAGTCTTTAATTACTCCTTTAGTGCCGGCAAAAAAAAGTTTACATGTGGTTGGCTGTTGAAAACCTGACATGAAAACTTCTTGTTACGATTTTACTTGGCATGCTCACTAGTGTTTTGGTCGAATACCAAATTGTCGGCCACAATCTAGATCAAATATTCGGTATTCGGCCAAATCATCAGTGAGCATGCCAAGTAAAATCATGACAAGAAGTTTGCATGTCAGGTTTTTTATAGCCAACCACATGTAAAGATTTTTTTTTTTTTTTTTTTTTTTTGCCGTCAAGCAAATTGAGAGACAGTTCATTACAAATTGAGAGACAGTTCACGTGTTGGTTGTTTTGTGGGAAAAAGACGATTTCTTCTGTTCTGCATTGCTTCAATGCATAGCACCCGAAAACGGACACTTATTGACTCACTTGGTTAGAGCATCATGATATTAATGCTTAAATCAAAAGTTCGAGCTCCCCAGAGGACGAAAAATATCGTTTTAATGACTTACTTCCTGCAGCAGAATTCTGATCCAAATGTCCGTGATTTTTTAATCTAAAACTCATTGAAGGATTCTAAGCAGTTCTCTTAGTGTTAAAATCAGAAAACGAGACATTAGTTTGACATGGTAAACCGCAGTATTACTTTTTTTAAATATTTCAACAAAATAGAGGCATCGATTTCAAGTTATTTTGTTACTTCATTATACATTGCTTTAACATCTCGAGCTGAGAGTATTCTTTATTTTCTGTAATTAGCATAAAATACGTTTTCAACAAAAATAAGAACATATTTCCCTGTAAATGAGTACAACCGAATCAAAGTAGATGCATAATAATATTCTTTCACTTGTTTATAGAGACACGTTTTTTGTACAGGTTTGTGGAAAAGTATGTCTTCTTTTAGACAAACGAGCGCTTGTAATAGTATTCAATATTCTTCTTTTATCTTTGAACTTGCGAAATTCCTAATTTCTTCCATCTTTCTTTATTTTCTTTTTTTCTTCATTTTTTTTTTATTTTTAGGTTTTTTTTTTTTTTTTTTTTTCCGTCTCTACTAGTACTGTCTGCTTCACGCAAAGCGAAGACTGTCCCGCAAAGTTCTTTCTTAAACCTTACAATGTGAAACATAATAAAAACAATCATTACGCAGAAAATTCTATTACAATTCATATGTACAAGCCCGCACAAATTATTATTTTTTTTTACTCACAGCTCAAAACACAAGAAAAAAATTGAAACAATTTCAGCAGAAGCCATTTAAATTATTGAAAAATGGTCGACTAAATACAAATTTAAATTTTATCAAACAAAAGCATAATCGATGACATGGGGAAAGAAAATTCGCACATCAATTAGATTAAACACATTATCATAGAAACTTAAACGGAAACACTCGTTTAAATTACTTTAAAATATCTGTTTAATGCTCAAAATAAAATTAAATGTATTATAATGTGTTTGATAAATCCTTTACTTTTAATAATCGTCAAAAACACATCGGAAAATAATAGCAAAAACACTAACAAAAACTTTCTCAAGATTTTAAACACCTAGTTCAAATGTTTCACTTTATTTTTGAAATTTCATGTTTAATAACTAGATACTTAAATGGGTTGCACATGCATCATTTGTGTACAAATTCGACAGCAACAACAAGAGTTTTCTCTGCAATAAAAATTCGTTTTTTTCTTCATGAAGCAGACTGAAATACATAATCGTATAATGCTGACTGTCTACAAATTAAATTATTTAATTTGTAGACAGGCAGAACAAAAAAAAACCTGAAGCAAATCTATTATTAGTGATAAATTTACAAAAACAAAGGTCAATAAACTGTATCATATCTATCATTGGCACAAAAATAAAAGTCCTAAACCTCTTAAATAACAGGAGATTCAAATATCGTACAGGCATTTTAAATATAAATAATTTGTTTTGGCGAATCTAAAACTGAATACATGATGGTACCGTTACTGTGGTTTTGTGTTAGAGGCAATGATGATCAACTACTAAGCGCTTCTCTCCAAATTACCATTACTTTAGTGTCGTAGGTCTTAGGATAATCTCCATGGTGGCTGCAATTGAACTAAAAATAAACTGAACCGGTATTTACTGTTTTGATTGTTTTAGATCCCTTAAAAATGAAACATAAATATGCAAAGTGCGACGTAAATTATTGAATTTTATTATTTATAAAGTAGTCTGGCCAGCGGATAGCAAACTTTTTCAGCCACGGAACCCTTAGTGGTTTGCTTTTACTTCAAGGAACCCAATTCTTGTTTGTGACTAAAAGACGAAATGTTTACACTCTAGGAGTCAAGTGATAGCGATGAAATATGATCATCATTCGATTACTTTCCTTTACATTGAAGACACAAAACACTATGATGTCTATTACTTCAATCTGAAGCAATATTTTAGATCCTCGGTACTGATTCTCCCCCCCCCCCCCCCGCAACTAGTGGAAGACAATAAACTTTTGCCACAGCAAACTCGTGGCGGAACCCTTCGACTTAACCCACTTTGGGAATTGCTGGTCTAGGCATCCTGTTTTGGTGCTTTCATACGCAGATAATGCAATGTTTTTAACTTTTTCTCTAATTTAGTTGCTAAAAATGGGTCTTATTCGTATTTATGGAGAAAAAAAAATTCTAATGGAGCTCGACTGTTTCTGCTAAAAATGCTGTATGTCAAGCAAAGCTCTTGACAATTCGACTCGTCATCATTATGGATTACTTACTACTTACATAAATTACCCGATTTAGAATTCTATGCACATTTAAACAGCTTGTCCGTATGAAACAGTATGAAAACATAAATATACAAATAGTAATTTAGCACAAAAAAAAACAACGAATACTTCAAAATAATAGAGAATTATTGTTGTTTCAAGGACATTACTTGAATTACTGGAAATAAATTAGTATATTTCCTTGGAAAAAAAAGCGACTAAAAACAATCAAAACTTCTTTTCTCCTATGTCACTGTTAAAATAACAATTGATACAAAGAGCGATTTATGATGGGTAAAATCTTTTGAGTTGTTCTGAAAACAACCGTTGTATTTATTCCATTCTCACCATGGTATAGGGTAGAGTTTGTTACTATTACTTCTTCTGCAATCAAAAGCTGGCTAATCATAGACTTTCCCCACTGGTTTCTTTAAATTCCAATCAATATATGGCATATTTTATTTCTGAGGACGTCTAGGTGACATTTATTTTTTTCTTCTTCTTCTTCTTTTTATAGCATATTCACTGCGATATTCTGTTTTCCATGCTCAAGCGCACAACAGAGAAATAACTGGAGACTTTTACTATCAAAAGACAAAAAAATAATAAATTGGCTTATTGACATGATGGCATATTCTTCGAACAATAGAAAAGATATTTCTTCCCTCCTGGCTCAAACTTCTTTTTTTACAATATATATGTCATTCTTCTTCGTTTTCATGCATTTATGATTTAATGAAATTTTCTAAAAACTGTTAAGCTATAATTCTATTCTAGCAGCTTTGTTTGATCTTTTTTTCATGTTACTTTCTTGGTTTCTTTATTTTTTTTTTTTAGTTTTGTCATTCTTCTGTTTTATTTTTCTTTTATTTCTAATTGTATACAACTGTGTAAAACCATTACATACGAGTAATGTAGATCTGTTACCGTAAAAGACCAAAATTGGAGAATGTCGACTTTCACCGGTGATTTGCCGGAAATTTTCGGTCTTCCACCGATGTCTTTGTTATGTGGACGTTGATATTTACCGGATCATGTAGACATTAACCAGATTTTTTCTTTTACAGTAACTTTTACACTGTGTGTGTGTAAATATAATCATAACTTAACACTTCAGTTCAGAATTTTATCTTAGTTTCATTTAAATTTAGCTGTATGATTCATTTAAAAATGAAGGTCTTTGGTTTAACTACAACTGACAGGGTTGCCAACCTTAGAGTAACCATTTGAGGAGAATCTATGGTAATTTTGAGGAGCAATTTAAAGTTTTGGGAGCAGTTTGGTATTTTGTACAAAAATCAATTAAAATAACTAAACCCATTTATCTAAAATTGTTTAAGAGCTTTAATAATAATTTAAGTACTAGTATAAAATAATTATTTTTAAATTAATAAAACAGCTTTAAACACTATTTCAATCTTTGAGCATGAGCATCTTTAATTTCCCGTATTTACATATTTGTTATGATAAAATAGCAAAATTTAAGCTTGAAAACGTTCGGCCGGAAAACGCGGAGCAAAATAACTTCTTTGCAGATCCGCGGAGTTTTGCAGTTGGTAACCCTGAGCTGATGTTCTCTCCTGAATACTCCAAACGGAGAAGATTTTCAGAACCATTCGGGTTCACGGAGAGGAATGTAAATTAAATTAATTAATAAAAGAGTAAATTCTATTATTTAACTTTTTAACACTGTTTTATAAAAGTCTCAGATATAATTTTTTTTTAATTTCTGCCTTCACTGATTAAAAAAAAAAGTGATTTGTTTTATTGTTTTCGCAGATTCTTGACAGCTAAAAGCTGTTACTTAATCCGTACATCTTGTGTATTTAAGTAAAGAAATATATAAATGAAATAAATTTGTTTTTCAACGCAGTTTTTGAATGTTTTTCCTGATTTAAATGCTGATTTACAGGGAATCCAACATAATTTCCAAGGACACCTTGCGTTAAAATTTAAATTTTGAGAAAAAGCTGTGTTTAGAATCTTAAATAAATCGATGAACTATAAATGCATAATAACATGATTCAACTAATCAATCGAGATTAAAAGCCCTACTCACACTGTTTTACCAAGCAATGTGCATTAAACGCAATACTTATAGAAATTTAAACCAACCAATTTACCTTAAACTTCATACATACAATCTTAAATCAATTAATGGGAAATGAAAGTCAGATCTAAAACCCTAGATCAATCAATGATCTACAATATTTGGAATGTTAACAGTGCTAAACCAGTTAACGTAGAATTAAAGCTATTCGTACAATATTGACCCATTCAATGTACACGCTCATAAAAAAACAATTAATGTACAACAAAAGGTCTATTTACAATCAAACTAATTAATACATAAATTTTCTCATGCAGATCTTCAGTTTTTTTGTTTTTTTTTTTTTTTTTTTTTCTGTCTGAACCATTTCCAAATAAAATCAGGAAGATATCGTATGTAATATCATTTTCTTTCAGAGAAGTTTTTGTTTTCTGATTCTGGCTTTTGTTTCTTTCCTGTGCCAATTGTCGTTGACATACACAGAAGTAAAAGATTTTTTTTTTTTTTTTGATAATTGTACCAAACAACAGGGTACTTATATTTTACTTTTTTTTTAATAAAAAATAGCATTGAGGAAGGTTTGACCCATATCAATTCCGAGAGATTTTTCCCGAGCCAAACCTTCCATTCTTTTGAGTGTGCAATATTTAAATAACTTTAAACAAACATTTTGCTCTAACTCAAGTAAGAGAAATTCTGTTCGTATTATTAAAGTCTCTGAGTGTTATAAAAATGTTAATTTCAAAGACTTTCTCTTCATCGATTACTCTGATCAGCTTAAATTTAAATGAGATTAATTTTTCGGTTTTGTTTTCAAGCTTAATAAGATATTCCAACCATCCTTTCAAGTTTCCTTCTCACTAGCTAGTATTTCTTCTGTTGTAACTGAAGTAAATTTTGTTTTATGATATGCAAAATCAACATATTTAAGCAGAAAGTAAACACATTTCTAATAAATTTATAAAATTAACATTGCCTAATTCATTAACATTTTGAATTATTCATTGAATTAAATCATTTTGAGGCTGTATTTTAGGTAAAATTTTTATTGCATAATATGGGAAGAATTAACTTATAGAGTTTTGAAGGCAGGAACAAGTCTAATGCAGCCGTTTAATAGAATTTGCAAAATTAAAAGCATACACGAAGCCACAACCTTTTTCTTGTAGTTAATAGATATTCGTTAACTTCATGAGTTAAAATATTAATTGTTTGACTAAGGAAATTAACGACATTCTTTATTTGGTTTTATTTAGGAAACTGACGCAGCAGTGTATCCAAAAGAAGTGCCATTAAGCTATTAAGCTAAATGATCAGTAGACCACTGGAGTTGCTTTTTTTTTTTTTTTTTTTTTAGGAGTTGCTTTATTAACTGAAATAGACTGACATTTCGGGCTATCAGAATCTTCACTAATTCAAACTTTTTTTTCAAAAGATTACCTGTTGTTTTTAATAATTAAACCAATGTTAACTTCTTCCCAATGGTTGCTTCCTTTGAATCCTTCATAGGTAGCACACTTCGTTTAATTACGTGGTAAAATAGTTGTAAACGTTGTAACGACCATTTTAAAACGTTCATGAAACGTTTGAGCGCAACTTTTGCTTCCTGGATTTTGGGCTGATTATTCGTACTGATGGTTTTATGATTTTATTTAAACAGTTTTTAGAGAAATCAAGGCGCAACGCTATCAATTAACAACATTTACTGACCAAGCACTCTCTTCTTCCCTCCTTCAATCAGTATCAAAATAATTCAAAACTCAGGAGTTAGCATAATCTTAAGCCACTTCCCATTTTGGAAGAATCTTCAACCGGTATACCAGAAAGAATTATTTACTTTGTACAATGAAAAAAAAATCGAAAACGTTCCTGAAAAAGAATGGACATCTAGTTTGCATAGTTTGTGTCAGTAGCATATCTGGCTAAAAACAGAAAAATTTGCAAACAAATGCGAGCACCTTATTAGCCTGCAATTCTTGCTAAGCTAACATCCAGAGACTGAATTTCACTCCCACTTGGCACATGGTCAATTTGGAAGGGCCGAAATGTAACTGAAAGCAAAGATGAGCATATCTACAAACTGGTAACTAAAATATTTATTTGAAACAGTTAGAAGCCTGCATTCATGCAACTTGCAGTAATTCAGAACACTTGGTGGAAACCCGTGAAATCCTGGAACGTTACCTGAAAACAGTCTGTAACATTTGGGAACTTTCTTACAGTGCAATGAATTTACGATTTATTTGCTACAAGACAGTTTCATCCGATTTCTGGTGGAAGAGTTCTTACAAAATAGGGTGTGGCTTAAGAGTGTACGATTTCTGGATTTTTTAAACTAATTTGGTACTCATTTAGGAAGGGAAGGAGGGAATTCTTTAGTTAGTAAATGCTGCTGGTTGATGCATTGCACCCTAAATTCTCTGAAAAATGTTTAAATAAAATTATAAAATTAGCAAGTTTTATAAAATGATAAGCACATAATAGTAACTGGAAGCTGTTTTCTCAGTATGATTGATATGATTTTAGTTTTCTTTGCTCAAGAACTGCTACTGCCTATACTGCTCCAAATTTTCGGGGAATTCCTAAATGTGACGCGAAACAGGTAAATGAATTTCAATTGTTGCTTTGGGAGTCAACTCTCATACCATACTGGCTTTCAGGCAGAAATCAGCAGAGACAATAATTTCATTCCCTCTATCTGCACTTTCGCATTACAAACCAAAAAAAAAAGAAATATTGAAAATAGTTTTCAATCCCAAAACCTCTAAACAGTGTGTGTGAAGTTGAATGCTCCAAGTTGAACAAACACATATTTTTAAATTTGAAGTGATCATTTGATACGCTCATTAAACTTGATATTTTTGTCAATAAAATTAGTTTGTTTTTAAACAATAAGTTTGTATAATAATTATTCTCTTGTAAAGAGGGGGTTTTTATTTAGACGCAAACTATTTGGTTTGAAGAGCTTTTAGTTTTAATGTACTGAAAGGTTAATTCTATCCAAGACTTATAACTTTTTTTTAATATCAATGTATTGCTTTAAAAAAAAATCCTATCCTGTCTAATGACCTCAACAGAAAAGACCGGCAAAAATTCTCAAAAAAGCTCACGAAATTATTTTTCAAATTTTCTAGATTCCGTAAGGTTTCCATAACCCACTTTTGATTTTATTTGTCCTTTCCCACTTGTTATCATTTTTTTTGCACGGAGAATATTCCAGCGTTGTTTAATTTATGAAAGCAATTTTTTCTTCCCCACATGCTTAGAAAACTACCTTTTACCTCTAAATTTGAAGGAAATAAACTCATCAGAATGCATTTATCATAATGTAAACAAAATGACGGTTTTGTTTTAGGCGAGCAAACGAAAAGAAAATTTTCACCAAAGAAACAATAGAATTTCTTAAGACCTCTTCAAATATTTGATCATCATTCATTGTTTGCAAAAACATAATGCTCCATTGTTCTTCCGTAAGTTACATCTGAACATAAAGCTCTTTATAGTTCATAGGAAAATATTGTAATTTATTTATTTGTAGATTTTTTTTTTTTTTTTTTTTTTTTTGTCTTAAATTTTCAGTGGTAAAAACTTCTTATTTCGTTGGATACTAGAACTAAGAACAGTTAAAAACTACAAACGTGTCTGATACTAACTATATATATATATATATATATATATATATAGGGTCTGGTGGGGGAAAGTGGTCAATGGGGTAAAGTGGTCATACGTCAAATAAACGACTATAACTTGGAAATAAATGTTCGAATGAATGTGAAAATTTTATTTTAGGTTCAAGGAGTTAGAAACTACATTTTGAATACAAAGTTTTAAAACTCGCAAAATTTTATTTGGTAAAAAAAAATATTTTCTGTTAAGATGAAAATTTTAAAAATCTAAACACCTCTTTTAACTTCTTTGGGAAATTTTGTTTGTTAGAATTATGAACAGATTGACGGTACAGGAAGCTTCCTACATGTCTTAAGATCGCTTACTCATTAGCAGTTAGCTGAATATAGTTTAGATAATTTTTTAGAACAATTTCAGTAAGATGGGGTAAAGTGGTCATAATATTAGGCTTAACGAATATTGTTCTTCTAATGTCACTTAATAGTGAGGTATAAAGCAGATATAAATTAAATATTAATTCCACTTAATATGTATTGTTTTTACAGTAAATGGGATTAAATATACGAGTATATACGTATGCATACGCATATACTCGTGTAGGCGCGTATATAAACGTATTCACATACATGCACCAATAAATATGTATATGGGTATCTGCGATATAGGTTATTTTTTATCTATGCAGATATACATTCGACTATACACGTATATACTTGCTTTTACTCGTATGTATACGAACACTTAAATGCTCAGGTAGACACGTATATACACGTGCGTACTCGAGTAAACACTTACATACAAGCATATGATATACAAGTACAGAGGGTGAGTTTAAATTCTTGGGAAATATTTTAAAAGGTGTTAGAGGGGAAGATAAGAAGCTAGAATGATAAGGAACATATGTTCACAAACACAATGCTGACGCACTACATGTACGCAAAGCCTAAGACTGATGGATGCAAAACAGGTCACAAATTTGTTACACTCAGACAATTTTACACAACATTTTAGGTCGTAAGAAAGTTTTACAGCGATTGAAGAAATTTGCGGCCTACAGCTGTAATACATGCGCCGCAATCACAAAGCACTCTCTGTTTTAATAACGAGACTTTTGAAAAACTTTCATCCGTCGCTGCGCCTTTGTTGCGATGCGTGTAACTAGTACGGGTCGTAATTTTTAACAAGTACTCTAAATATTATCTAAAAACTAAAATTTTGAGTGAAATCATCTTTGTGTAAAAAATTTGTGACCTGTTTTGCATCCACCAGTTTCTGGCTTTGTGTGCATGTAGCGCGTCAGCGACCATAAGCTCCTTATTATTCTTTGCTTCTTATCCTAACCTCTCACACCCCTTAGATTTTTGCTCAAGAGCTTGGATTCACTCTCTAGGCATACATGTATATAAGCGTATATACTCGTGTATACATATATGTACTGGTGTATACACGTAAATGTACATATATACGTCTTTTCAGGTATATAATTGTGTTTACACGTATACATACGTACATACTCGTGCTTCCATATATACATGTATATATGTGAGTAAAAACGTACAAACACGCACTGGATTCATCCACGAATTAATTCATGTATATCCGTAAAAACATTTATGTACACTTATGTATGTGTCCACATGTACACTTGTACATGTATGCGTATATACATCTACTATTCACGTATATACTCAGGTATGCACGTGTATACTCGAGATGCAAGTGCATACATGCATATGACGTTCGTTTATACGCGTATATATACGTGACACGTATATAAACATGACACATATATACTCGTGTAGATACGTCAACACTCCTTTAGGTAATCACGTATACATGCTTATATACTCGTGTATACACGTATATACTTAAGTAGGCAAGTGCATGCTTGTATCTGATGTATACATGTATCTACTCATATATGAGCGTGTTTCTTCATATTTACACGACACGTATATATTCGTGTATACACACAAATATTAGTGCATATACTTGTAACCATAAACATAACTGAAATATACAAATATTAAGGTTATTTAATATGGTTTTGCATTTGTTTTTAACTATGACCACTTTACCCCATGCTATGACCACTTTCCCCCATCCCATGGGGTAAAGTGGTCATAAACACAAAGGGAAAAGAAAGTGTTATAAAACTAATTAAATCAATATATTTTTTTCTAAACTTCAATGTATTGTGTTCTTTAATAATGCAATGTAAAATAACAACAAAAAAAGTTGAAGTGTTTAAATAATTTGTTGTATTTATTATCCACCAAAGTTGAAAACCTACGAATTTATGACCACTTTACCCCACCAGACCCTATATATATACACACACACACACACACACACATATATATAT
Organism: Uloborus diversus; assembly: GCF_026930045.1. Taxonomy (NCBI): domain Eukaryota; kingdom Metazoa; phylum Arthropoda; class Arachnida; order Araneae; family Uloboridae; genus Uloborus; species Uloborus diversus. The sequence goes on from NC_072733.1 coordinate 167,959,372, forward strand.
ATATATATATATATATATATATATATATATATATTTATATATATATAACTGGTAAGCGTTTGTCTTTCAAATCACATTTACTAAATGAAAAATTTACATCTTTGCATTTTAAATAATTCAATTGCATCAATGTCTTATAAAGAAAATAAGTGTAATTGAGTTAAAACTCCATAATTCTCATAACTTGCATACCTCTCTTTAGTGATTCATTCAAAGTTCAATTTAAGTGCATTGCATCTTCATCGTTAATCAAATTTTGGAGGCAGTTGAGTTGTACACATTATCCATCAAAGAAAGGTAAACTCAAAAGCAGCTGAAAACCTTTTAGGGCTATAACCCTGTTCAGCGATTATAATCAACGAGCGTTTTGATGGTGGACTCCAATACGTCTTAGACCAAGCAATGGCAGCTGTGTGTTCTGACAAAGGTTTTGTGCAAGTATGTAGGTACAATCACGCAGCACCCAAAGTTGGGATGCAAAGTGACACGGATAAGCATAGGCAGTTGTGACATTACATAATTGCAAGAACATTACAGTATATATGTGGTGCAGCAAAACTCAAGTATCACAGAGATATGGCGGATGAACTGGAAGGGGAAACATAACACTTCGTTTTGTAAGAGGTAGGTTCAGTGAGAACGCGAAGTAGTTAATGTTTAGCTGCTCCCGTGATCTCGCTGTCCCTATTCATTGTAAAATGAAGTTTCCGCTTTCAGTTCATCAGCCATCTCTCTGACGTCAACCAATACTACCACCGTTATGTAGCAAATAGAATCACGAGTTATTTGAAGGGAATTCATTGTGCCATTTGTTTGTCCATTTGTGTTTTAATTCATTGCTCTTGCTCTTATCATTGCTCCTACTGTTAAACTAAGTACAGCTGCTTGCTCCAGCTTGTAGTAAAACTTGCTTAATGGTAAGTTATATTGTTTATTACTCCTAGCATATACATGTAGCAACTCTGGCTAAAAAGTCTACTGCAGCTTGCTGTTTCAGTGGTCATATTTGTGTGTGTATATATATATATATATATATATATATATGCGTATGTATGTATACAGCTTTTTAATTTTAGCAGAGGGGTTTTTTTTGTCAGAGCTTGCGTCCTGATACCTCTTGCACCCCCCCCCCCGCGGAGGTGCTATATAATGTATATATATATATATATATATATATATATATATATATATATATATATATATATATATATATATATATATATATATATAATCTGTGTATGTGTGTTTATGTACGTAGGTATGAATAATGTACTAGTATATGTATTAATTAATTCTTCGTCATAGTTTTCTGCTGTGATATAATTTATGAAATCATCTATGTAACCGGGTTCCTTCTCGAATAACTTCTCTCTACGATCAATTTTGCTCTTTCAGGTTGTGCTTTCGTCACTTACGCATCTCGGCAATGTGCCATCAACGCTATCAAGTCCATGAACCATTCACAAACAATGGAGGTAAGTACGGATTTTTTTTTCCCCAATCTTTCATTTTTTCGCGGAAACTGAATTACCTCCACTAACAGTTTTGCGTTCAACTGTTCGCACACACATGTCCTGGAATTCCAATACAGATCATAGAAAAAATGTTCTTTTGTGACAAATTCCTTTCTCTTTTTTAACTGCCTTTTATTTCATTTGTGTTTTTTGCTGTTTTTAAACTGGCATTGCTTCAATGTTTGTCTTCTCGGCTATCACCATTGCAGCTATTTCGTTTATTTTAGTTATCAAAGGAAGCGTCGGAAGTTTTGATTATTCATGCCATGGTTAAGAATGGCATTTGGTTAAAATTTTGAGAAACAGTTCCCGTTACATTTCATGAGTTTTGAAGTTGTGCATGATATTACCTGGAGTTTTTCAGACTCAATGACGTTTATAAACTGAAAATAACATCCCATTTCGTGTAGAAAATGGTTGGAAAAAATAATTCAGCAAAGTATTTCGAGTACAGTGCGGGTTCAACTTCCGAGCACGATCAGATCTCGACTAACTTCTTGTTGACTCAGGCTATAGGAGAACCAGAGTTTATTATTATTATTATTATTCTGTGGAGAACCAATACAAACCCTTCTCTTACAAGTAAACCCTAAGCTGGGTAAAACCGTACAGAAATAGACAAGGTAAGAAAGTACGGAAAGAGGTGAGCAAAAACTCAGTAAATCAATAGTAGATCAATCGGAAAATACTCAAAAAACTTATTTTTGCAGACATTTGAAGTGCGATTTGTTTTACTCTCTCTTCGTATGACAGAAACATTTTAGCAATATTATTTTCAATGATATACAAGCATGTAGAGATTTGTAAACAACAATTTTATCTTAGTCTCTCTTTCTTTCTCTCTCTTTTTTTTTCTTTTTGACTAGTTGTTAGTTAAATATTTGGACTGCAAAGTGCTCTTATGTATGTCGCTAATCAGAAGAAGGAGCTACGTTAAGAAATCTCGTGTTTTGCACAACGACCAGTATAGTAATGCATAAGTAGGCTTGCCAGACTAGGTAGTAGAAGTAGGTTTTCAGATAAAATCCCGTTATCCCGACCGGTTTACTTCACGTTCCAGTAAAAAACAAATTTAATTACAGATGACCAAAAAAATCTAAAAATAATTAAATATGAAGGATTATTTAGGTTTTCTTCTCTGTCATTTGAAACATTGATTCATCAGATTAATATCGGATTAGCTTGTTAAGATTTTTACTACAAGATTAAAAACAAAAGAATTACTAAAAAAAAAAAAGTCTTAACGAATGAAAAGTATATGTAAATGTTGTTCAAATGTTTATTTCTCATTCAAAATGTTTCTTCTTTTTGAAGCAACTTATAAATATCAATAAGTAAGAAATAAAATGTTTAAATGTATCTGCTTGTGTCATTTATTATCATCCCTGGTTTAGGCTCACAATTAGTAACCACTTCACTCATAGCATTGAGAATAAACTACACTCTAAAACACTCTAAAAACCAGCCAGGATTACCCTTTGAAGGTGTGTACGCTTTTGAATGCTCACAACGCTGGGGGAGGGGGGGAGGCATTCCGGTGTCCTGGTTGAACATTTCAGAAATATGGCAAACCTACGCATAAGTCACCAGCTTGAAATCTGTCTTATTGACACGAGAGCTGGGCTGTCGTGTCACTGTCGTGTGACTTTGTTGGTTATACGGTATGCCTTGAACTCAAATCCTAATATTAGCCTTTACCAAATGGAATCATAACTCATCTACATTCCAACCGATATTTTCTAGTGTCCAACTGACTTGCTGTAGCCTTTGGCATATGTAAGTAAAAGCACTCGAAGTAGGTTTTCCGTTTTTTCATAGCCTATCAAAGTCAAATCCCGCTGCATTATCCTCTGGGATACGTCTGTGGTACGTCTACTTCATTTTTTCACTTATTTTGCGCAATGTTTTTTTAATAGTGAGAAGTTATGCAAGTTTAGTGGAAGTTTAGTAAAAAGTACGTGCTCTCAATGCACTCTTGAAACTATGGATCCAGAAATGTTGTAACAATTTCTGACATGCCTTTCAATTCATCTACCAATCCACGTTCAAAGTCTGTTTATCTATCGTTTTATGTTAATAACGAGATTACAATTGAAAACCGTCCCTCTTTCGTATTTTTATGCAACTATTCCATGACCTTTGTACGTTCAGTGCATATGAGTTATGGAATACACTAAGAAAATTCCGAAACGTTACAGATTTTTCCAAGATAATGCTACGAGATTTCACTGGTTTCCACCAGTTTCCTGTGAAAAACTAGTACATTTAAAAACAATTTCCTGAATTACTACAAATTGCATGGATTCAGGATTCTCATTGTCGTGAAAATATTTTTAGCTACCAGTGAGGTGATATGCCCATCATCTTTATTAAGTGTTTTGGCCTACAGCTCGGCTACGGTCCCACCTGACTGACTGAGCTCGAGCGAGAGTGAAATGCAGCCTCTGGATACTGTAGCTGTGCAACAATTAGAGGCATATTAGCTGTTACGGGATTTACTTGAAATTCTGCCTTAGCTTCGGTCATATTTTCTAAAAGGCTCTAGAAGCGTTCCTGGTAAATCAGAAAGGTTTTGAGCCACATCTTTAAACGTACCTGAGTTTTTTTGGAAAGTTCCTGATGTATTTCAGATACTGGCTTTTATTAGGAAGGTTTTTAAATTCTTCAGTAAGGTATTTCGGGAAGGTTACCGACTTTTAGCGGGACATTTTTCTGTTTTTTGCTGAATATGTTATTGGTATAAATCGAGCTCATTAAATTATTGCCCATTATTACAGAAACGTTACGCCCATTATTCCAGAATTTTTTACGTGTTTCTTGCTGAATAGCACCAGTTGTTATAACGCATAATTCTTTTGCTAAATTATACACAAATCATATATTTTGTATAAAGATAAATTTTTAGTATTTTCGTAATTCGAGAGTTTACCTTAAAACACAAAAATAATTTATCTTTATAAAATAAGGGTTAAAAACATAAAAGAGGAACTTTTCAATTAGCGAAATTTCTTACTAGTTCTCGCAATGATAACTTTTTTGTCACAAGCCTGATGTGAACTTTTTTCTTGCAACAAAAACGCCCATATAACGTAAACAAATCGTCCATTGTTGAAAGGAATATTCTGGCTATCTGATAGAAACTGGAGAAATTGAAGCTTCAAGTAAATTAATTGAAAAATGGCGCGCAAAACAGGTATCTTAAGTAAATATTTCCCATTCTTTTGTTCGTTTTCCTTTCAAGGATAATTAGCATACTCTTAAAATATTTTCTTTCCATTACGTCTTTGTTTACTTTACGACTTTGACTTTATTTTTGAGCGACTGAATTTCGTTTGGATAAGTCCATGATTTTTTCCCCCATCCATTATTACTGTCAGTTTTCTTTTTACACATTTGCATCAACTTCGCTTCCTCATTTGGTAGCTTTTAATGGATTTTTGAGAAAACGCTGATTCGTTTGATTTTGGAGAATACTACTTTGTTTTATTCAAAAAGTTCAACTCAGTCTCACATTCATACGAAATGTCTTTAAAATTAGTTTATCGATTTGCTTATGCAAATTTTCAGACAGCACAGAAATGTCGGCTTTGTTTGGATGTATTTGTTATTTGGATAAAAAAGAAATACTTATGCCAAATGGCCACAGCTGCATTTGATTACAAATATTTCTTGATAATCCTTTTATTATTTTAAACCGAAAGCTTTCATGTTGTCGTAGTTTATAATTAATAACATTTTTAATAACGCTGAAAATTTCTTTTAGAAATTTCTGTACATATTATCTTGTGTCTTAAGGCAATATTGTCTTAAGAAATGAAAACTTAAAAAATGCGTATAAAGTATGGGAAATAATGTAATTATTCTTATTTGTTTTTATTCTATTAAATTATGTTCTAAAATTGCTGAAGGCTCACAGCTCTGATAAATTTTTGAAGCTTGTGAATTTAAAGCCAATAAGTTTATTTTAAGAATATAGCAATAATTAGTTTTCAATTATACAAACATGAGTTCGTTAATTTTTGTTTTGTTGAATTTTTAACTCGTTCGAAAATTTCTACGAATAAGTTTCGCTTCATATAGTCTAGCTCTTTTCAAGAAATAATCAGCTTGTGTTTCAAATACTTAATATTTTTTTAAGCGTTTTAAATAGAATTTAATTGATTTTTAACGCTGAGAGAAAAATAGAGCAGTTTAAGATCTAATTTTGAACTTAAATCTTAATATCAAAAACTTATAACATAACTGTAGTAAAAAAATTTCATAAATATTTATTTCAGCATAGATAGCATTTTTATTACTTTATTTAAAGCATATACTGTCCAGCTCCGTGAAGTTGAGCTATGGCCTTGAGCAAGTTGCATTTCATTAAAGGAAGGGCAATCAGTAAGAAGAGGAAGTGTTAGGCGCAGAGTAATTCTCTATCAAAAATGTGGGGTTTCCCAAATTAAAATAAAACAAAATCGTGTTTCAGCAAACTTGAAAGAGCCACAAGCTTTGTTGTAACAGGAATTTCGTTATAATGGAATTTAAGAAGTGTAATGGCGGTTAAAATGGGACTGAACATTTATTTCGTTGAAACGGACAGTTCTCGGTAATCGATGTAATGAGTTAAACGTTTCTGTGAGAACTGTATTTTTTTTGCTATCGCTGCTTCTGATAACATTAAATCTGAATATTTTCAGAATTATTGGTGGTGGGTTTGTTTGAAATGAAATAAGATTTTCCTCACCATTTTTGGCCAAGTAGATAAAAATTTTTGACATCTTTTAATGCAAGGGTTGCGAACTTTAATAGTTACAACTACAGTAAAACCTGTCTCCTACGATACTGTTAGGTCCTAAAAAGATATTGTTATAGACAGATTTTCATTATAGACAGTTTGATTATTTATGCTGCCATTTTGCTTTGACCAAGGAAAATATCGTTATAGACAGGTTTATTGATATAGACAGTATTGTTATAGACAGGTTTAACTATATTTGGTTACATCTAATACTAAAGTGATGCATGCCACCGACTATTACAATACAGTACAGCGTCGTTGATCCTGACCAAAGGCAACCCAGATAAATGAAAATCCGGATAATCCAGCTTAATATGGGTAATAAATAAAACACATTCGTAAATAAGCAGAATTGTCTTTTATTACTTCAAAAAACGATGCATTGTAACAAAACTACGTGGGATTGTTACTCGCAAACACTTTATTATTTTTAGTTCAGCTGCAGTGGTGTCGGACTGACATTTCAAATCCGCCATGTTGTTTATTAGATGCTAGTAATCGTTTCTACCTCAACACCTTCAATTCGGGCTGATATTGCCTCATCCCATAAAATAGCTTTATTTGAAGAATTGGCAATTAGAGAAAACATTATGAGTGCAAAATAAATAATTTCTTCTTTTTTTATCTTAGTTTCGTTATTGTAATGCAGTTTCGTTATTGTAATGCACCACCCTTTTTACCCGTCTGCGTGTGCGCTATGCAAAGGAGGGTAATGTGTTTATAAGTCTATGTATGTATGTCTGTTCCTATGTGGCGTTCTGCAGGCTGAACGCCTTGGACAATTTTGGTAATTCTTACGTCAATCGATTTGTCTTAACCTTGGGAGTGTCACTAAACACATGACAGTAATCAAAATTCACCATATCAACAACCAGTTGCCATATTTTGTCAGTTTGGGATCGGCGCACGTTGAGTGTTACACACTGTGTCGCACGCTACCTGCGTGCGACAAATGCAGGTGGTTTTCGCTGCCTGAAATTTTTTGTTTACTAAGTCTTCTAATTGGGGTCCCATTGGCCGAGTGGTCTAAGCGATTGCTTCTCCCACTGGAGGCGGTGAGTCAAGACACCCTCGCTCCGGATGTACTTTACCCTCTTTCTGATGAAAATTCTTTCATGTGTTCTTTATATGTATTCTGTACTGTAATGAAAAATATATTATGCGTAACGAAGGCAAGACACTCAGCTTGTAGTCTTCATCAAAATAAACCCGTGCAATAAGCACCAAAAGAAAGAGAGTCTACTAATTCGATTTTCATCTCTAACATGTTGCATTTGTTTTTGCCTTGATTCAAGGGACTAAATTTCGTGACGTGTACTTTCTTGAGAGGCTATTTTAGTTTTGCGAGAAAGATTTGACTGACGAAGTTTCCGATTTCGCGTCGTCATGAGTTATACAGGCTGTTTATATAGCTGTGCTGTGGTTGACTTAAGTTCGCGCACTTTTGCCGAAGGTCAAGCACATGTCGCTTTAAGCCATGTTAGGTCCCTAGAGGGACTAATTAACAGTAGTTTAGACCACCGCAAGTTACTTAATAAACCTCACGATAGAAACAAAGTATCCCAATGAAATGACAAGGTTGTGAAATGTACCGTCTTATAATCATAATAACTAAGTCAATGAAAATTAACTAAAAAGTGTAAAATAAAAAATTATTAAATAAAAACAAAAACCTGACTGCGTAGAAACCAAAAAAACTAAAAAGAAAAATATGTATAAGCCCAGTAGTTTAGAATGTTATTAAGTACTACTGAATAACTACACCGTTGAAATAGTTTTATAACCGTACACAGATAAGACAAATCATAAATTCAAGAGCAGAATAGAAGGATCAACAGTCGGGGCCCAGTCAAATTTTACGGGGTTCTTTGAATCAGAAAAGATATATATAATATATATATATATATATATATATATATATATATATATATATATATATATATATATATATATATATATATATATAGAGAGAGAGAGAGAGAGAGAGAGAGAGAGAGAAAGAGAAAGATATATATATATATATTAATATACACAGTGAGAGTGAGATAGAAAGAGAAAGATATATATATATATGCGTGTGTGTGTGTGTGAGAGAGAGAGCTTTAGACCTTCAGAACACTGCTTGCATTCCTATATGTAACTTCTTGGTTTATAATTTTCTCATTGATTGTTCGGTTGATCCGTTATTTTTACTGATTAGTGTTTACTGTTCTGCCTCGTTTTGCTTTTCTCGGATATCTTTTCATCTATTAGCTCAGGCCCGGCTCCTGTGGTAGTCGACCTGTGCCGCCGCCTAGAACGGCAGATTTTAGGCGCGGCAAATTTCATGACGGCAAAATGTAAGGAAGCAAAAAAGGAATAAAAAATGAAAAACTCAAATTTGTTGCTTAGTTTTTTTCCTCTTACAGCTCAAATTGCAACAATGTGTGAGAGTATGCTAGATGGCTTTAAAAAAATAATAATTATTATATTATTAAGACGAGGGGGCAGCATTTTTCGACATCGCCCGAGGGGGGGAGCGGCAAACCTACTAGAGCCGGCCCTGTATTAGTTCCTTTCTTTTGCATTCAAAAAGGGATTCTTTGGAACTATGAAACACGTGCACGTAGCTTTCTTGCTCATTGGTGCATTTATACGTTGTTTTATATTTATTTTTCTAGTACGAAGATATTTATTCAATTCTTATGCATTGGATAATTTTAAAAGTCAGGTAATCATAAATAACAACAAAAAAAATTAGTTAACAAGTTAGACTTTATTTCTTTATCATCCTAACCACTATTATGTATCCCTGAGGGCATTTGCGGCCCCTTTTTTTTCTATCTATAATTATACAATCAAATAGCTGTTCCCTTCAAAAGTTGTTTAAACTTTTTATTTTCAACTTACTTTTTTTCAAAATTTCCCCAAAGCAGTTATCGGGAAATAGTTCCTAAAATCAGCACAGTTTACTTAATTATTAATCGCAGATAATTCGTCTAGAAGTCATAACTATTCTCTTTCAAAAAGCTTTTAGCCGTCTGGTGTAAATCAAGCGTCTTAAAAACGAATTTTTTTTTTTTTTTTTAAACTCTTCCAATCAATTTCAGCTTCACTGGTAGAATAGCTTCGTTTTTCTTTGTTAAAGAAAAGAACAAACTGCTTGTGCTTTTCCTTTGAGTTTATTTTCTTCCTTAAATATTCATTTTGCTATAGAATGGAACCCCGATTCAACGTTTTTCTTGGGACTTGCGGCGTAAATGCAACAAGATGAAAAATGTTAATTTGGGGTCGTTCAAAAGAGCTTTTGAGACACTAAAAAAATAACAGTATTTGCAGCAGATTTATATTCTGATTATAAATTCATCATATGTTATGTTTTGACGAAACGTGGTACTTACAAAGAAACAAACAAACAAACAAAAAAAAAATGCGCTAACTGAATACAAGAACTATCGGTAGGTTACAGAGCAGCAGCGAAAGAAAAGAAGGTTGATGGTTACCCCCAGAACCCATTGTTAAAATCCGTACTTCCAATCCTGGTATGTTTGCCAATCCTAGTACGCCGATATATTAATATGTCAGCATCGAAGCTTTACTACCTTTTTCTTTCTTTCTTTCTTCTCAATTCTAATTTCAAAATTAGAGGATTCCGTGCTGTAGATGTGCACAGAATTTTTCAATTCATTCTTTTTCTTTCTTTTTTTTTCCCCTTTTTATTCATAATTTTAAGCATGATTTTCACAAAAAATTATTAATGTGGGACCGGCGAACGCATACGTTAAATTTTCAGACCAACAAAAGCTACGTATTTTTTACTAAAAATTAATATGGTTCAAGCGAACGTAATAAATTAGAACGCCTGAATTTCATTGTTTAATAAATAAGGAAATCAAGGGTCCGCGATACTTGTTTGTTTGCGAGCATTTTATGTTTTTTTTTTCTTTTTTTTTTTTTTTTGCTCATTTTTAATGCAATTTTTACGTTTTAAAGGGGGATAAAAATTGGTTTTTGATACCACATTTATTACTGATTAATATGTACCCCCCCCCCCCTCCTCCTCTATCTCTCTCTTTTCCCCCGGTACACTGCTGTTGCGTTTTTGATCATGTCTCCTATTTGGATTAAATGTTTTATATTTTCATCCATTTTGGGTCATTTCTTTTTCCACCTTTAGATTTAAGAAACTTGGCACAAAATAACTTAAGGTCAAGGAAGTGTGCATCTTACAGAGAGTTTGTTATTATTATAATGATCATTGCTTTGACTACTTAAATCTGACTATTGTGTATGCATCAAGTGAATTAGGGAGTAGTATCGAAAAAACCTTTTTAAATTTACAAAAAAAAAATTTTAAGTTGATAAAAAGTTGCTTGTACACATGTACCTCAAAAATTTTTATTCAAATCAAAAAATATTTAAGTATGCCGCACGAGGCCTAAAGTTTATAATTTTCTTCAAAAAAAATCATTTTTTCTGTACAGAATATAGAATTTTTTTAATCGGAGATTTTTTTTTTAATTTTTCAAGTTGACTTATATAACAATGCAATCAAAGATTTTTGTTTAAAAAAAAACTTTTTCTCTCATGCTATATTTAGGTCTCTTGCATAGTGCTAAAAAATAACGCCTTTTTTTGTTAAAGTTTAATTTTTCACTATGAAGAAATTAATTTCAGTGAGAGGCATAAAATATATTTCTGACACTGTTTCTGATAATGTTTAGGTATGTAAAGTGACCTAAAGAATACAAATATGACCATCGTTTTCCCGTATCACCCACCCCTTTTTGGAAATAGCTGATTATATACATACATATATATATATATATATGTATGTATGTATGTATGTATGTATGTATGTATGTATGTATGTATGTATGTATGTATGTATGTATGTATGTATGTATGTATGTATATATATATATATATATATATATATATATATATATATATATATATATAAACCGTTAACATTCTTCTGAAGAGCTAGAGAGATGAAAAATTTTTATATACATAAATATTTGTGGAGAAGAGAAAAACTTAGGGGGGGGGGGTGTCCTCTAATAGTGAGGGTTTTTGAAATCGTTTTTTTTTTTTTACATAATTTTCACTCTTTTTTGCATATTTTTTTTTCACTTATTTTTCGGTGTAAAATCAGTGTCGGCTTTACTGTAAGATCCGTATCCGAAATATGTTCATGTTGTAAAAAGTTTTTAAAAAGATCTCGGAAGCGTCGACACGAATCGCAGCACAGACACCACGTACAGTAGCAGATATAATTAAGCTTTTTAATGAAGTTAAGTGAGTTTATAATATAGCATTAGTATATACTTCTATTTCTGGTTTTGTAATGAGTTTTCATATTTAATTCTTGTATATGCTGCTAGGCAATAAAATTAAAGTAATATTTTAAGAATTATCTCGTACCTTATTTTCTTTCCAAATTTTCTTTTAGTAAATCAAAAAAGAAATTCAAAAAATTTTTATTCATAAAAGAACGTGAAACCTATATGGAAAAATAGACAAATATGACAAATTTTTAAACCAAGATTTTAGGTAATTCCAGGAGAGATGGACCACGTTTTTTCTTCGTTCTCTTAAAGCTGGACATTTTCATATATTTTATTTTTCATTGTATATACATATCGTCGCCTCAGAGCAACAGTAAGACATCTAGTCCCCGGAATAACAGTTAGATATCCTACTGTTGCTCTGAGGCGACGATATAGTGTATGATATTTCTTACAAAAATCTTAATATAGAAGGTCATGTCTTTAAAAGAATTAATGATATGATCTTTTGAAATTTTTGCTATACGGTCCATCTTACCCGAAGTAGTACGGGTTAGATGGACCATTTGAATGGAGAGACAGACCACACTAAAATTATGAAATGTTGCACTGTTATTATGTTTGTAAGTGTTTATTTTCATTATATTTTTTTAACCAATACTAAAATGTATCAGAATTTATGCAAACAGACTGTGGAGATATTTTAATTTGTTTTCCAGGAGGCATATTCTATCTAGCAAAGCGACTTATCTTTTACGCTGTTTCCTTTTAAACTACATTAAGGAGAAAAAAAATGTTCTCTCACCATTACAACATGCTAAAAGTGAAAAGTTTCTCCTTTAGCTCCAAATATATAATTATTACCACATTTTTATGTTCTTCAATGACCACTACTTCACTGAACTTATTATTCAACTGTAAAACTGTTTCATCTACATTAAAGATACAAAGGAGCTTTTCCAAAAGATAATATTTCTTAAGTAAACCTGCGAACACCCATATTTTTTTTTTCTTCCACGACTTTAACAGCATTTCTCAAATTAGCTACAGCCCCGCGTGTCTACAAACTTTTTCTAACAAGACTCTTTAGATTACCCTTTATTTAGGAAATAAAGTAGCACTCATGAGAAAAACAGTTATCCAAATTCTTAATTTTTTTTTTTTTAATAAACAAATATTTAGACCATTTTGACATATTGCTGAGTATTTAAGAAATTTTAATCAGGATTTGTTAGATTATTTATTTTCAACAAAGAAATTACAGAATGTTTTATAAAAGTAACACTAATGAGAAAAACGGGGCCTTGCCAAGACGTTTTTTATAATTTCGAAAATATAAGCAAATTAACTAACAAATAATCACCTGGTTAGAAAGCTAAAAATTGTAAGTAATCTATATATAGGAAAGTTTAGTGTTTAGAACAACAAAATTTTTCAAATTGTGTCGAACGTAATGTGTCGATGCATTTGAAAATCACCCTTGTAGTACAGCAGATTGAAAATTCCTCTTTTTTTCTTTTTTTTTTGGTTTCTTTTTTCTTTTTTTTATCTATAATATTTGAATTCATTCCTAGGACAATAGAATGACATGAACACCTGGGGACAAACTTAAAAATGTTGAGATGTACCTTGATTATTTAAAAAAATTAATTTCTTTAAAGAATTTATTTTACAACTTTAGTACTACAAGTTAAATTTGTGTGACGTTGATATATTTTTTTAAAAAAAATTAAGTGCATTTGAGAAACGGATGGGGACGCGCCTACAGAGTGACTTTCTGGATATTCAAAAAGTTTTGTAGGAAGAATTAAATGATTTATTATTTTTAAAAGAATGGAGTAACAAGATATTTCTAAGTATTAAAAAAAAGATTCTCCTGGGACATAATATTGTTGGAATTTTGGAGATTCACCAAGTGTAGATTGAATTTCGGTTTGTGCTGCCATCTAATGACAAACAGTGTAAATAAAAGACTGAAGACACACTAAAAATGGTTAAAATACGAATTACCCCCTTAAAACTGTGCCACTTTTTTTTTTTTTTTTTTTTTGTAAAAGATGACATTTTAAAATATATATTTGACATTTTTTTTCAATATACAGTTTTCTTTAATATTATATCATTAATAATTGGAACGAATATTGCTCATATTATATTATTATATATGAAATTTCAATGTTGGATTTTTTTTCTAAATGAAGCTAAAATAAATCATGATTCGTGTGTATTATGTACTTCAAAGTCGAAAATCAGAAATTGAAAAATAATACTTGCAACAAAAAAGATTGCGTTTAAATTTAAAAGTATTTTAATGTCCTTGTTAATTCAAAATTACACAAAATATTTTTATTTCACTTAACTTTTTTTCATTTACTACTTGATTAATTTTATTTTATTTTGTTTATTTTTTCTTTCCATAATTCAATTTATTTATTTTTTATCCGCTATAGTGAAACTCATTGAAAAGTCAGTCGAGCACTGAATTAAAAAAAAAACCTTTGGAATTAAAAAAAAAATAAGAAGAAAAGAACTGAATAAAAAATTTAAATCACTAATATCAAGTCAATCAGAAATACTTGGCTGGTGCAATGTTACGTCTATGGGAAAACAACGCGCTTTTAACTAGCAAACCCTGCTTAACGCGAGCAATGTTTTTACGATTCATAAAATTTCTATTGAATTCCACCTCAACTGAGCCTTTTTCGTTAAATTTTCTTCAACATTCCTAAGTTGGTGATAAAACATAAATCCTGAGAACAAGCGATGACAGCACTTTTTTCAATTTGCGCAATGAAGAAACATTTAAAAATTGCAAATGGGTGCTAAAGTATAGGGTAGGTCGCCCAAAGCGGGTAGGCCTTCGTAGCCCCCCCCCCCCTCCCCCATGGTATGTAAGCGGTTATGCATACGTATGTCGTGTTTACATGAACACCTCCGAGTTTTAATCAGTCCCAGCGAAGCAGCAGTGAAGCGGCATGGCGCAACCAGGCTTTAAAAAAAAAAAAAGTTTTGCAACTTGTGATTAGTCAAAGACCAGCTTTTTTTTTTTTTTTTACTGTCAATAATATTACGTTATTCTGATACCATCCACCAACAAACTACGATAATTTTCTTTTTTTAATTTAAGGCTATAATTATTGAAATAAAAAACGTGCCTTTAGGCAGAGTGGGTATAGGATTTGATCATATATTTATTTATAATTTCTTGACTCGTGTTCTGACTTGGATTTTCTATTTCAATACGATAAGTACAACTTTAAAAAGTTATTTTTTAGGATGGCAGTTAATTAGTCTTTTAATTTAATCAGTTAGTTCTTTACGTTTTAGAAACATATATGCTAACTTTAAATTGGATAAGTACAACTGAAGCAGTGAGAAGCAAAGGGATGTAAGTGGCAAAATTAAACATTCGGAGATAATCAGTACACATGGTAGGTGAACTTCTCCTCTGTCTTGGGGCAAGAGATAGTACTAGTAGCCCTGGTAGGTGCTACTGTACAGCATGATTTACAAAAAAAAATCAATGAAAGCCTACCTAGGAAGTTATCTTTAAACGCCTTTTACTCAAAACTAGAAAATGTCAACTTACATCCCTTTGCTTCTCACTGCCTCAACGGTTCATATTTTTTTTACGTAATGGCAGGTAGCTAGTCAACTATTTTAATCATTTATAACTTCAGATGTGATTGGTAAATGTACCAAACCACAATTAGTTAAGCATACCCGCTTTGGGCTCCCTGTTAGAGCAAAGCGGGTTTTTCAAATGTTTGTGAAGTTTGATAATAAATAAATATTGGGTTTGAAATAATACGAAAATCACTTTTCATTTTGAAGTTTAAGAACCTCTTAGGAAATAAAACCCATATTGCTGTGATAAAAATCCAAAAACTACAATTTTCGAGCGTTCGTCGAAAACCTACACACTTTGGGTCCCCCCCCCCCCTATTTCTCAAAAACAGTGAAATAAGAAAGAGACATTCACACAGTTCAAAGCAAAGTTAAGAAACCAACTTCTTTGGTAATGAACAGTGATTAAGAAGAAAAAAAAGCAACTTTGATGATTTTTTATAGGTTTTTTTTCCTTTCCACGAACTCTCGTTTCTTACGAGCACTCGGTTATAACGAGCAAAGATCGCGGTCCTTTTGCGCTCGTTATAAGCGACTTTGTATATATGTACATATATATATTTCCGTGACCCATCATAGCCTACATGGGTATAAATCAAATTTTGATGAACTTACAAGTACAATTGCATTCTCTTCCTTCTACGTAATCGTCTACAAATCTTAAAACCTTTCGCCAAATATCGGGACCACGTCTGGTGACTATCTTTTAAAAGCATGTTTTAGCGCGATGAAAACGAGTCTTCACTTGAATGCAATACTAACACAACATTCAGGGATTCTTTATTACTAATATAATGAATGTAATTATATAATGAATGTAAATTGATCCATTGCATTATTTCAACTCATGAAAAAAAATGATAAGTTTGAAAGCAGAATCGCAGGAAATTTTAAAAATTTACCGACTGACTTAAAATTTTACGTAACGAAGTGAAATGACTCTAAAATGCGTGCATACAATGCATTACTTATAGTGTAACTTTCTTCAGCTATAAAATGGGCAGGAAAATTATCCTCAAATTCAACATTTTAATTTATAATTACAACATCGCTCGAAAATTGCGAAATTTGTATTTTATTTATATTTCCTTACACTAGCAAAGCATCAGGGTACTAACGTGCTATTTAATAATTTAATAAATGCAATTTAAGCCATTAATCACCTTACCAAGGGGCATGTTGAAAAAATAAACACGGAAATGTATTAGGTTTATGTTTATATATATATATATTGTGTGTATGTGGTTTTTACCTCATATTTGAAATCAAACCGGCGTAAAATTTGAAACAATATTGCTAATTCAGAATTTTTATGACTAATGTATACTTTCTTCTGAAGGGTACAAACTGCATAAATTTTATTTTGTGTTCGAGACGTTTAATGCATTTCGAGCATTTTTTCTATGAGAAGTTTTTTTCTACTTTGGATTCCAGAGTAGTTAAAACAATAAAACCATTTTGGGAACGGCAAGAAATAGAAAATGGTCGCAGTATCCTTATTTACTTTTGATTCGGGACGAAAGGAATTCCGCTATTCTTCAGTCCTGAAAATTGTTAAAGAAAAATAAAAAAAAAAATTCTGAGATACCTATAGAAAGATTTAGTATTTGGTCACCTTGCTGATGAAGGTTCTTAAGGGTATTGCCAAATAAGCGGTATTTCTTGCCAAATTTGCTCAATTGTCGAACGAGGTCATAAACATTCCGTGCCAAATGCCTTCCCATCATATCCTGGACATGCTGGTTGGGAGAGATATCTAGCGATCTGAAAGGCCATGGAAGTGTTTGGCAAGCTTGCAGACAGTTCATAACAAAACGTGCCGTATGTGGTCTGGCATTGTCCTGCTGAAAAATCAGCCGAGGATACTGCAAAAGGAACGGTAGCAAAACAGGTCGTAGGATGTCGTCGACGTACCGCTGTGCAGTAAGTTTACCTCTAATTACGACCAAAGGGGTCCGGCTATCAAAAGAAATTTCACCCCAGACCATAATGTCTTGTTAAAGGCCGGTATGGGGTGCAATAATGAAAGCAGGATTCCCCTTCTTCCCTGGGTGTCTCCAAATACGATGTCTTCGATGATTGTCAGGACACAGTTGGAAGCGGGATTCATCGCTAAAGACTAGACGTCCCCATTCGGCGTCATTCCTACCTGATTGAGCCATACACCACTGTAATCTGGCTCGGCAGTGTGCAGGCGTTAGTGGCAGGTGGCGTAACGGTCGGCGCTAGCGTAGATTTCGCTGTCTCAACCGTCTGTAAATGGTCATGATGGACATTGGTGTTGGCGTTGAACGTCTAATGTTGGTAGAGATGAAGAAGCAGGTGTGACAGCTGATCAATCATTCTGTCCTCACGATCTGTTGTGACCCTAGGTCGACCACTACAATCCTGACGCTGAAATCTGCCATTTTCCACCCATCCTTGCCAGCATCTTTGAATCGCCGCATCGCTTCGACTCAAATGAAGAACGATTCCCCGATGTTTCCAGCCGGTCTCCTTCAATCCAATGATACGATCTCTCTCAAACTCTGACAGTTGCTCGTAATAAACACGAATCCTGCGACGAGGCATTTTTTAAGTTGTTGAAAGATAATCTGAATCGCAATCAAACCGAAGTTTTAACACCCGTTGAAGAACTGCTCCTTATCTACATCTGCTGGATGCGCAGTTCCAATGCGCTAGAGATCAAACTATTCATTCATTGTACACCAAATTTTAATTATTTTCATATCTGGTCGAAACAGTCATGCATACGAAATTTCAAAGCGATCAGATGATTGCTTCTTGGTGCGTTGATTTTTTTCGTTATAGAGTGTATATATATATATATATATATATATATATACTAGAGGAATCGCAAATTAAAAAAAATGTTTTTTTTTTTTTTTTGGCACTGTTGTCTTTAAGTGTTATGATATTTATGTACAAATTGTGGTTGAGTTAACGGTATTCATGATTTCTGGGCTTGCGAAAGATTACTTTTTAGCAGTGGATACAACGTGTTTTTGCCAAATGCTCTATGCTTGTTTGTTATGCTTAAAAAAGGCAAAATGTCTTGAACTATATAATTTTTGAACTCCTTGGGGTTTTCTGTTAAAAAGCTTTCAGGAACTCTGAAACTGTAACATAAATTGAATTAAGGGGCTGTCCATAAAGGATGTTGCAAAATTTTGAACAAATTCCCCCCCCCCCTCCTTGTTACATGTAACGCTGTTCAACATGAGCATATTGTTATAAACAACGCATGATGTCACACTTCTTGTTATCCTCTCCCTTCCCCCTGTCACAAAAATGTCACATTGAATTCCTAAAAGAGCCTACTCAGCAAAATGTTGATCTAAATTTAACATATATGAAGTTTTAAGTATTGAAGAAAGTTGATAAAATGGTCATTTTATGAGAAGTTTTTTGAAAAAGGTTACTTTGTCATCAATTAATGCTCTTTAAAATAATTTTTCAAAAGCCTAAAATGATGAACTATTAAAGCCCTCCCCCCTACACAAGAATCATTAGCAGCAGAAAAAGCTGAAAATGGAAAAGTAGCCAAATTCCAAAAAAAAAAAAAAAAAGGTTGCTTTGATATTGAATACATTTTTTTTTTTTTTTTTTTTTTTTTTTTGATGTACAACATACAGTATTCATGATGTTGTATAACTCATTCTTTAATTAACGTTTTTCAAGTTGAATTCCTGTGTAACTTTTCGAGAGTGCCCACCGAAGGGGGGAGGGGTAGGAATCATAGTCTCATAATAATGATAGCTTTTCAACGACTATAGTTATAAATAACTGTGCCCTTGAAATTTTAAGGGAGATGGGGGAGATGTTTATGGGGTATTTTTCTTGAAGTTTTCATAATTGAAGGAGGTAGGGCACCGTTTACTTTGGGGGATGGCACCCAAGCACTCATGTCTTTTTAAAAGCATAAATTTGCTAAGCTAAGTTAACATTAATAATCTGGTATTATGTATTTTAATTTGATGTTATGTCTTTGAAACATATTGCAGTTATGTTTCTCGTTTACTTTAGTAAAAATGTTTATTTATATTTTAAAATTTCATTTTATTTTTATTCAAATACAATGGTAAAATTATTTTTTGTTTTGATGTAATTGTAAAATGAAAGTTCATTTATTTATTTGAATAATTCTTAAGACTCAATGTTTCAATACAATATAAGAGTAGTTAAAATGCGATTAGTGTTAAAAAAAATTTCAAATGAAAAATAAAACTATGTTTATTTATCACTTTGTTTTTACAAGATTGTAAAATAAAATCGTGTTTAGTTATTTGAATACTTTGTAAGACTTATAAATGTTTTTATGTGAAATACTATGAATTAAGCTCAGTGTATTTTTTAATGTAAGATTATTGGTTCCTTTTTATGTTTTCAAATGAAAAAGTAGAAGTTTTAGTACTACTAAAATAGTAGAAGACAATAATAAGTAAACCAAATAGTTTAATTAAACCAAAATACTAATCAAAGCGCTCACTTCCCAATATCATTGTGGATCGACGAACGATGACGTCATTTGCTAGTTGGATGGCCTTCCTATCTCGAAGGCCTCGGTCTGCGGGTATTTTGACCAATTACGTAGTGTCAGTAGTGCTAAAAAAACTTGTTTTATTTAAGGATTTCTGGACTTCATGCGCATGATGAACATGTTTAGGGCTTAAAAAGACTTACGAATGCATGGAAAATGCCGAGAAAAGGGAAAAATAAAAAGTGAATTCGAGTTTTCACCATGTTTCTGATAAGGAATCAAAGAGGCTTAAACCCATTCAAATACGATAATAAAGAGAGTATTTCGTATCAAATGAATCGTTCATCATTCTTTTACAACGTTTCTTAGTTAAAAACGTTAAAAAAAACCTCTCATTTTTAAATAGAAAGAAGAGTTTATAAGCCACACAAAAGCAAGTGTTATACGCTGTAGTGCCGGATTTTCGTCTGCTACAGTTCCCACAATGCACTGCAGTGAGAGTTTTTACCCGCAGTGACGTCAGGTGAATACTGTCCATTACGATTAATTACATTCAGATTACAGTTACGATTATGCAAGAAACACTTGATTAAAATTACGATTACAAGATTACGAGCATCCCATTGCCAGATTATGATTATGATTTCACAAAAATGTAATTGATTACGCGGACTACGATTACATAATCGACGATTACGCCAAGCCTGTTCCCGAGATATAAATGGCCTTAACTGGGGAGATTTCCAAATTCTTCAGAAAGTTTCAAGGGTAATTTCAGAAAGGTTACTGACATTTAGCGGAAAACGTTCCTGTTTTTACAAGATATGTTACAGGCAGAAATTGGGCACATCAGCTGCCCGTTGTTTCTCATGAACGTTTCTGAATCGTTTTTACAGTGTATTTTTAAAAGCGATGCTCAAACACTCACTAGGGGTCTTTTTGTGCCAAAATACTTGATTGAAAATATAATTCGGAACAAATTTTAAAGTAACAGAAGGTTCTAGAGGATGTTAAGACTAGATTCCCCTGTCATTCGTTACTAGTTCGAATATTTTGACATTCACTTATGATATTAACCGCATCATTATTCTATATTCGTCAAAATTAACTTTCATGCATAGCACAGGAGAATAAAGATGATTTTTATGTTGTCAAAATTATTAATTTACGTGTATCATGTTTCTTGTTTTTTTATTTTTCAAAATTTATTTTCAGGGATGCAACAGTCCATTGGTTGTGAAGTTTGCTGACACGCAAAAAGACAAGGACCAAAAGAGGCACTACCAGTTAATGGCCAATCTAATGAACATGGTAAATTTAGCGAATTTAGGAGCTGTTGGTCCGCAGTATTTAACGGTAAACGAAGTAAATATGAAAGCTACCGTGAATTCCTCTATCTTATCTCAATTTTTGTATATGGTGTAGCTTTGGATCGTATTCAGTTACAGAATGTTTTAATTTTCGGATTAATTTTTTATGCATTCTGTCTCCATAATTTAAAGTGTTGGGAAAACAATACTTTTTTTTAAAGGAAACAATAGAAAGGTAAGTGACAATATGAGCGTCAGGTGCGTCTCTTAGTGGAAATGCTAAATTAATGACAATAAAGAAATATGCAACCTTAACTAAAATTTTTGAAAAAGTTTAGTTTTCATTTACTTTTTTCCAATAATTTTAGTAGTTATTTTTCTCGATAATTTGTGGTTGGTAAAATTATGATTTATGTAATTTATGGAAAGACATAAAATGAACAATATTTTCTCCAAATATATTGATAGCTACAAAACTTTATTTGAGTCTTTCTTTTTATGTTTTGGGTGATATTTTTAGAATGATATAGTTTTTTGTTAACTTGAATTTTTGGTGATTATACTCTACAAAATGCTTGCGTAACTATAGTTTCATGTATAATAGCAAACAACGACATTTTTGTGTACAAGAATGAAGAGATAAAGAGCAAAAATTGGCTAAAGCGTTCTAGAAATACATTTATCTCCAGATGTTTGTAGCTCTTTTGATATATTATAATGTGTATTATACTAAACCAATGGTGCCCAACCTTTTTTTTAATTGAAGGCCGGAGGCCGCACTTCATATTAAGATGAATCTCGAGGGCCAGAACACATACAAAGTTAAATGTTATGTTTGAAATTTTTTTCTAGATAATATGAAAAAACACGAAAAATTCAGGCAAATTTCAAACCAAAGAATCATTGTTATCATTACTACATGCTCATTTTATCAATCCAAAGTTCCCATCTGTTTTATAGAAAAACAATTTCAGCGTTTTTGGTTCCAAATTTACAACAACCATTGTAAATACCAAATAAAGATGATCAGTTCTTTTGGACGTTTTCCAGAACTTAGTTTTCGTTTCGGAATACAGTGACCGTCGCTTATTAAAATCACATTCGTTCTGAGGACATTTATTGATTTTAAAAAGTGGCTGATTTTATCAACCGGCTTACTTACACTTAAAAAAAAAGAAAAGAAAAGCAAAAAGGTTTCAAGGGTTAAATAATCAAAAAATTAAATGATTTTCGAATTTTTTTCTTATTTTAAGTGTTTTAAAACACAGTTGACAAACATGATGTACTTTTTTATTTACGCAAGCGTCTTAAAATACTGTCTAATTTTCGTTTGATGAACATAACTTGAAAAAAAAAAAAAAAAAACGATTCAACATCATTTGAAAGTTCATAAAAGATTTTGTGAGTTTCAATATTACCTTATCTTTGCTCTAAAGTGCGTAGCATGACATCAAGCGCTTTTCTGACGTCTATTGAACAGGGCAAATTTGGCACTGATTCCCTTACCTTTCAACCGCGGTTCCTAGATTACTTGATTAAACTTTGGAAATAGTTATGTCTTAAAAATTTTAATGTATATTTTTTTAACTTTAACATATGCTCTCCTAAATCTTGATTTTATAAAACAGCAATTATTTTATTAAAGGATGGTTTTAACATACTTTGATACTCTGTACTGTTGTAATGATTCCAATCTTCCAGAATTGAGTTTAAAAAGCGGCTGATTTTATAAATGTTTACTGTATTGACTATAATACGAATCTCATGGATAAGCTTCGCGGGTTGCATACAACTCGCAGGCTGTTGGTTGGGCACTACTAAACTGAGAAAATTAATGGAACTAAAAGGCGAAGTAATTAACAACGATAATTTCACTATCGCTTACTGAACTAAGCTTACCATTTAGATATTCGATTGCATGTTTTATTCTACATTACTCAATCAAGAAATTAAATATGATTGATATTTTAATGTTCAATTCGACAAAATTTTGGGAATCGTTAGTACTCTCCACCAACTCAAATTCCTAGGGCAATTCGCATCGTGAGATGACGTCTCCATCATTTGGGGAAAACCGGGCGTCAACTGATTTTGGGGTAAAAGATTCGAAGTCGGGAGTCGAAGGTTAAAATTTTCAAGAGTCAGAGTCCGTCATTTCCCCCAAAGTCCGCAACTCTGCCAGCGGATTCAGTCAGACTGATTTTGAGGTAAAGAATCGGAGTCGAAGTCGGTCATTTTCTCTCAGCACTCCGCAGCCCTGCTTAAAACTAGTGAGTAGCATTTTGCTTGCAGCGACATCTGTGGTCTGTTTTAGCTTCTGATAGGCAGTGATAAAGGAGTACTTTACGGATTTCCCTCGTGATAAGTGACGAAGAGGCATTTGCGATATAACCGTAATCGGAGAGAATTTTTTTGGCTTTGGCATCAACAGTGTATGTGTGTGGGGCTTATGACCGTTTGACGTTAAAGCACGTGTTATTTTGAAGCGGTCGTTTTCAATTTTCTTTTATGAATGCTGTTGTAAGCTTATTTGTGGACAGTATCTTATCTTTGATAAAAAGTGATAATTTTGGGTCTTACAGAATAAAATCTTTACTGTTTTTCGACTGCAACTCATTCAGTTATGGACAGAAGGGTAAAAATACTTACTTGATCCAAAACATTATTATTAATACTCTAAAACATATTTCTTTCCGATAATTTAATTGGAAACAAATATATGCCACAAACATATTTCTGATGTAAAATTTAGAAGCAAAAGTTACCATTATATTGTTATATTTGCTGCAGCATTTTGTAAATAAGAATGAAAATATTGCTGCTTGTTTTTAGACAACTTCTCAGACGTAGTTATGACTATTTATTCATGTTTACCTTGCTGAAAAAAGCAAAATGGGCTATAATCGATTGTTGGACTTGCCGGTGGCATGTAAACATTTAAATTTGGCATGTGTTTTCTCCTTACGTGCCCCCGACCAGTCTTGTAATTAATGAAGAAATACTTTCCGAACTATAAATATGTTGTACTTTGTTGATAAAAAATACTAACGTTTCTCAAGTGATCACATTATTATTAAACTTGTAATGATTTTCATAAACTTCTTGCTCCGATTCGTTTGGCTCAAAACGTTCGAAAGAGGACACAATATTATAATTTGCTTCAAAAGTTTGCAATCCCAAAATAAAACCTTTAATGCTTTTGAAATGTGAATGACAAAACTACTTGTTCATGCAGTGTACTTCATGATCTTAGATGACTATTTTTATTAATAATCATAATGCAAACAATTTTAATTTATTAATGATGTAAATTTAATTTTTTGATAACTGAAGTCAATGTTGAAACCGTTTTAAATGACTACATTAAGTATAAGATTTCTTAAAACTTGTTTGTTTTCTTGTTGAAAATGTAACTAAGCAAATGTCGTAAAACTGCTCCTCAAAATGAAATACAGTAGAGTCTCGGAAATCCAAGGTAATTGAGACTTACCTCACCTCAGATTATCTGGAAATTTCTTTCGGATCAAAAATTTGTACTATTCGGGCAACATCAAGAAGGAGCACCTTTTACTTCCTTGTGTAAAGGAAATTAACTGATGTCTTCACGAAAAATTTCACTTTAATTTCAACATGAATTTCTTTATTAATTGCATCTCAAGGAATTTTGACTTAAGTTTTTCTCTGTATTCGTACGTTGTTATGTGTAAAAATTGTACATTAATTGCAAATGCAGTTATTGTGCTTCAACATTGGTTAATTGATTCATTTAATACGTGTAATTGTTTAATTTATTTTGACATTTGCATTTTCTTATTGTGTACAAAGTTTTATTTATTTTTTTTCTTGCTCTATGTTATAGACTACATCACAACCAGGTTTTGGTAGTTTCACTAATCTTCCTCAGGTTTCTAGTGGTAAGTTTAATTTTCTGTTTAAAAAATTTATACTTGCTAATTGAATTGTAGTTTGTCTTGCTTGTCTGCATCTAATTATCTGAGGAAAGTTCATACAAAAAAAAATACGTTAAATAGCAGATGATGGATGGCTTATATTCAATGTTGGCAAAGCTGAACTTATGTTGTGACTTACTGCGTTTTGTGAAATGCGTAATTTTTATTCATTTGTATAAAATGGTCTTATTTTTTCAATCGCAATTTTTGGAAAAAATTTATTTTTGAAATTACTATTTGTGTAACTTGTTTTTTTAATTTGAATTAAACATCAATAACATTTTGTGTTTTTCCCATATAAGATTTTTTTTTTTTGAACATTAACTTCCGTGTGGAAGTCCAGTAGCTTAGTGATAGTGCATCATACTTCTACACTGCAAATCCTAGTTTGATTCCAAAGTCGGGTACAGTTCACTCTTCTCTTCAGGTGGTCAATAGTGCTCGGAAAGTAAGCACTTGGGGTTCTGCGCTCAACTGACCACCTTACCAACCCCAGCATCTGTCTTGCAACCAAATGCTTTTGGTCAAGAAAGCAGGCAAGCACAGTAGGCCTTGGTCCCCCATTGGCTGCTGAGCCACTAATTTTAGTTTTATTTTCCATGCCATCAACCATTGGAAAAATTCTGAATCGGACATTCACCACGCTTTTCAATTTTCGATGGTCTATCTTTCACTGTAAAGTCAGACCACGCAGTTATATCAATGTGTGTGTTTAAAAGGATTAGGCTAAAAATGGGAATATATACTCATTTTTTGAGGGGGAGGGTTTCAGAGGATTGTTTAGCAGTTTTCGTACTTCCTTAAAAAATTAATTTCATCAAGCAAAATTAAGGTCTTTAAAAATCCCTTAAAGAGTCCTTAATTTTCAGAAAATTTCTTAATTTTTTTAAACATGATATTAAGTTTGGCCCCCAATTGTTTTTTTTTCTCTCTCTTTTCCTCCCTAAAATCTTCATCCTCTGCAATTTTTGCTAAAAACGTATGTTTGGGAAACATGCCAAGGACGTTGAACACTTGTTTCGCCGCAAATTGCGTACCTTGTTTGAGATTTCAATATTTTGCATCCTGCAAATATTTTAATCATTTTTGTTGTTGGAAGGTTTTTTTACCATATGCTACTTTATATCTGCTTATTTTATTCATTATTTCAATAATATTTTTATTTCTTAAATTTATTTTAGAAAAAATGTAAAAGTAAAAAAAGAAATTGCCCCCCAAACTCCCAATCTGGGATTGTATTGAAACTTGGCTTGGTTACTTTTTTATGTATAAGAAAGCGTTCAAAATATTTATGATGCATCTCTAATCGTTTAGGCTTTACAGCCTGTAGAATTGTTTCGAATTTTATGATTAAATGAAACAACTTCAAGTTTTTTTTTTCAGGGATCTGTCCTGGATTTTTCACTGTCTTTTTTGTGAAAAATCAAATTTTGCAAGAAAAAAATTTTTTAAGCAAAATTTTTGAATTTTGAGATGGCGCAAACTGCATCATTGACACTTAAATTTGAGTGATTTCCCTCTTTTCTGTTGAGAATATTATTCTTGAGTGTTTTTCGAGTATTGGGGTACGGGAGGGTTGCATCGCTCTCTTGAAGATGGGCACCCCTCAAGTATCAATATTTATTCTACATTATGTTAATTTATACTAGAAATGTTATATGCATAGTATTTAAAATAATTTTAACAAAGAAATTCAGGCAGTTGTTCAGCATTTAACTTTTTGAACCAAGACATTGTTAAAGAGCACAGAATTTCATTTAAAACTTATAAACTCCGTGATTTTTACAAAAAAAAATTGTTTACCTCTTGACAAAGCGTACAAAACATCGAAATTGAAAAATCAGATTCCCACAGCGGGCGCAAATAGATTGCAATCCTCAAAGTGAAAACATTAAAAGTATAAAAAATGGCTTGTAAAATAAATATTTTTGATAAAATTATTTTAGAATTGCATTTTAGAGTCCTACGATAAACATATCATTAATGTGCGGACACAGCTGAATTTAAAAAAAATAAAGAGCAAAACAGATAAATTCCACAGAACATTACAATTTCTCAATGATTTAAACTATATAATTGTGGCAACTAATTCATAAATACCTTAGAATTTCCCTTACTCTGGTTTGTGTACTAAAATTAATTTTGTTAGTGTTAGTTTTAAAAGCATACACTGGTTTTACTTTTTTTTTTGTTGTTGTTGTTGTGACTGTTTGTACAATCTACAAAACATTCACTAGATTTATTTATTTAAATATAAATATCAGAGTCAAAATTAGATTACATAAGACAGAAATAAAATATTATTAATTATGTACCAGTTTTAAAAGATTATGTTAAAATATTTCCGATTTCACTTACTTATTGATTATGAATATTTAAGTTTTTCATGATGCAAGTCTTAAAAATTAAACAAAAAATATTTTAATTACTTTCAATAACAGCAAATTTTAAAACAAATTTTTGCTTTTCTCAATCAAAAAGCAAACAAGCAAATATCTAAAGGAATTTCAATTCTTATTTATATTGATATAATTTGTGTGTCATAATTTCGTACTTTATGTGTCAGTTGTTAAGTAATTTTCTTAGCGTGAAAATGAAATAATACTACTATAACAACTGTGCCATTTATTTTCGGGTATTATGCAGAAACATTAACACGTTAAACCCGATAACAAACGAGTAACAAATAAATATTTATTTCATATATCAGAATTCTTCGCAAAAAAATTAGGTACGACGAGTATTTACATTTGGTTGGCGACAAAACAAACATTTTATGCCAAGATTTATGGCAAACCTGTTATTTCGTTAAGTAATGCTTTTTTTAATTACTACATCTGAAGTTTCACTATGTGGGCCAGTTTTTTGTTTAATAAAGGAAAAAGAAGACATTCTATAACATATTCTATCCAAATAGGTAATGTATTCACAAAAAAACAGAAGTACTTACAATGCAAAGTTGCAAATGCTTCGTCGGAATCCAATTTTCACGCTGGCAGTTTATTATCCATTTCTTTCTTCTATCTTCATTTGTAGGGAACAAAAACATTCGAATTTTGTTCTTGGAGTGATTGCTGCAATTTATTGCTGCACAACCGCCCATTTTCCTTCATTTAAACGTACAAATCGGCAACAGTTCAGTAGCAGACAACACAAGCGAGCGTAGCCGTTGGCATAAAAATGGCTGACGGGTCAGCTCCTAGTTATAGGAGCCTTATACTAGTCTACACAGCGCTTTGTTAGTGTATCAAATAACCACTCAGTATTTCGCTTTTTTTTTCATTCAAATTATTAAAGTATAAAATCTGATGGTGCCTTGTCACTCTGTTTCATCTCAAGTTTGAAGATGGAGAAAAAGAGAAAGTTTCTGACAAATAAAGGAACACTTAGATTTTCAATGTGGTTGAAAAACTAAAAAATACGTTGAAGGCAGCACGACAATAAGTATAAAGTGAAACTTTCATAGGTACATTTTAAAATCAAAAAAGATATCCGTAAAAATTCAGAACTTAGTTTCAATGTTGAAACTCGCAGAGTAATGTCTAAGCAAAGTAAATATTATGAAAATGGAAGCTGCGCTTATATTTTGGATTAAAGAGAACAGGAAGAGAGGTATTGCCATAAATGAAAACATTACACAAGAAAAAGCGAAGCAACTGTATTGAAAATTTAGGTAAGATTAACGATCTGATCATGGTGCATAAATAGTCCTTATCTTCAGTACAGTACTATTATAGTGCAGCGTTTTATTATTACTACATACTGTATGTTCTGTGCAGTTTTATTTCATTTTGTGCATCTTCACAGCATATTATGTTTAAAAAAACAAGTATTTTTTCTGTTTAAATACAGTAAAAGTTCGGTTTTGTATGTAAGAAAGTGCAGTAGTTTATTAATGGTTTAAAGCAGTTTGGGGGCTTGTTATAAGATAAGAGTCTTTTAGAATTCATTATGTTTTTAAAAAAATTGTATGCATACCTTTTTTTTACAACGTGAAATTTCAACTTATGCGAAGAGCCTTGGAACGCATCCTTCACGTAAGTCGGGAATCGACTGTACCTACAGTTTCATAAACGGGAGTGGATGTTTATTGCTATACAAAATATTGAAAATTATGCAAAATGTGCCATTTTTTTCAGATAATTCTTAATTATTGTCTTTAAAATTGCGCAATTTTAAAGGTTTTCTCGGGAAATGAAAAACTTGACCCTTCAAATTTCATCCTCAATGCTTTGGACGCTATAATGTGCTAAAAACTAGAATATTTGAACTAAATTGTGATTTTATGATTATTTTCACTTAATTATTTTTGGGCTACTAAATTAATTTAGATCTTAATATTTGGTGTAGTCGCCATTTTTGGTCATTCCTAAGATGAGAGTAGACGGAATTGGTAGCTTATAGATATGCAAAGCAAAATATTGAAGTTAACACAAAACATACTGTAATTTCTTTCTAAAAAATCTAAATTTTTTCTTGAGAATATTTTTCTTCATAGTTTTTAGCACATTAGCCCCAAAAGCAGACTATTTCATCTAAATTATAGTTTTTTGAGGATTTTTAACTGCAGCGGAATCCTGTTACAATGAACTTCAAGGGACCAAAAATTTTGTTCAATGTAACGAGAATTTCGTTGTCATGGAATTCCTCAATGAAATAGAAATTAAAATGGGACTAAAAGTTTACTTCATTGAAACAGATATATTGTTGTATTGGTATTCTTTGAAACGGGATTTCACTGTAACTATAATTTCATGTAGCAAATTAAATTTATTATCTGAAAGTTTTCGTGTAGTTGCCATGTTTGGTCATTCAAAAGATGGAAGTAGATAAGACTATTAATTGCCTAAGTTTCCAAAAACAGAATTAAATGCTTATCTCAATGCAAACTATTGAAAATATAACGATAATGTGTCATAAATCTTTTTTTTTTTTAATGGTTTCTTGTTAAAAGGAAATTTTATCTGAACGATTGCATTTGATCCTCATTACTTTGGAGGCTTTATTATGAGACTAGCCGCCTGTGGCGACCAGCTGGTCCACCTTTTTGCGTCAGGGTTGCCACCTTCGGCGGCTGCTTAGACAATTTAGCGATGGTATTAATCAATGTTTTTCTCTATATATCAATATTATCATTCGCCTTTTTACGCCGATTTTGGCGCCTTCGGCGGCTGCTTAAACAAATTTCGTGGAGGTATCAATCAATCTATCTCACATTATAAACATCAAACAAAACCTTAAGTTGGACGCAAATTACAGAAATTTTTCATGAGAGAGCCGCCTGGCTTCACAACATTTTTGGTGCCATTAGATGTTAGGGAACGTCATCAAAGATAGCCTAGATTGCGTTTTTGAGACTTTGGTGCTGAAGAATTTTGAAGGAAACAAGCCCAACCTTTCCCATTCCAATAAATCACTAAAGATACCTTTAAAATTCATTTAAAAAATATTTCAGTAACAAACCTCATTTTCTCCTCCCCCCCCCCCCCCATAACGCTTCAACTGCATTAGAATACACATGCATTGCCAAAGATAGCCTAAAATTGCGTATTTCAGAGCTGAAAATTTTCGAATTAAATATCCGACCATTCCCGCTTTTCTTAACCTCTCCACAAGTATCCTTAGCTACATTTTAAAACTTTGATTTCGGAACATTTCCTTGCGGTGCCCACCGATCCCTTAACGTGAACAAACAACAGGGTTCGTACTTCCTTAAAAAACCCTTAAGAAACCCTTAATTTCATCAAGCAAAATTAAGGTCCCTAAAAAACCCTTAAAGAGTCCTTAATTTTCTGAAAATTTCCTTAATATTTTAACCACTGTATCAAGTTTGGTCCCCTTTTTCTTATTTTTTTCGTTTTTACCCCTTCAAATCTTTATAATCCGCGATATGTGCCGAAAACGTATGTTTTGGAGACATGCCGACCACGTTAAACACGTGCTTCGCCGAAAATTGCTTGCCTTGTTTGAGATTGCAATCTTTTTGCATCCTGCAAATATTTCAATCTTTTTAAATGTTGGAAGGTTTTTTTACAATATGCTACTTTATATCTGTTTATTTTTTTCATTATTTCAATAATATTTTTATTTCTTAAATTTATTTTAGAAAAAATGCAAAAGACTATCGAAAAAATATGGTCCAACTCCCAGTCTCTGATTGTATTTAAACTTGTCATGGTTACTATTTTTATGTATTTGAAAAAGCTTTCAATATATTTATGGTGAATCTCTAAAGGTTTTGGTTAGGCTTTACAGCCTGTAAAATTTTTTGGAATTTAAAGATTAAATAAAGCAACTTCAGTTTTTTTTTTTAAATCGTGAAATAATATGAAGTTTTTTAAACCAAACTATGAGTTCCATTGCAAGGAAAAAGGATAATCAATTATATATATGTATATATATATATATATATATAAATATTTATATTATTGAGTGATACAGCCAAGATTGAACTCTGGCTCCATCAACCGCTTTATTCAAGGACTCAGGAGTTAGAAATTGCTTTCTCTCTTTCAAAATTTAAATTTATATAGAAATAAACAAACTTGCGAGAAATAGTATGATATAGCAAATTTGTTCGAAATAGGATTTTAGTAACAATAACAGATCAAAAGCAATAATAACAAAACACTAGTTTAAATATCTTGAAGAAAAAAGATTTTAGTTATTTTCCTTCAATTTGCCTCTCATTCTAATCATGTATGCTAAATGATAATGCTTTAATATGCAACTAATTTTCTACAGCTATCCCCATTTTCCTAATCTTTTTTTATGACTGAAATTTGAG
This sequence comes from Uloborus diversus, assembly GCF_026930045.1. Lineage (NCBI taxonomy): Eukaryota > Metazoa > Arthropoda > Arachnida > Araneae > Uloboridae > Uloborus > Uloborus diversus. The sequence continues at coordinate 167,991,093 of NC_072733.1, forward strand.
AATTAAATGTTATTTTTTAAGAACAATATGTGCTATCTATTATATTAATTACTACCCAATCATTTCAAGCCTAATTAATAAGGAAAAACTTTCGTATTATGTTTGAAACTGGTTAATTCGCCATTTTTTGTTGAATTTTGGAATGTCATGGACTCAAAGGGCACTCATGATCTCATCTCATTTCTGCTTGATTTTAAGAACTCTTTTTTTCTTGGGGGGGGGGGGGGTCTCCATTTTCCTCTTGGATCACTATGATGTGAAATTTTAAAATTTTATTCACTGATAATGGGACATCCCAGTTGATTGGGCCTCTCCCTGCTTTTTGGAAACTGATGCACTTGTGCATGTGTATATATATAATATGTGTATCATATACTTTGCCCCCCCCCCCCCCGGGAAAACTTTAAAATGGTATACGCAAAGCTATCTAGTTGTTTTCCCGATAAGTCCTTTTTTTTTGAGAGAGAGTCCTTAAAAAGTCCTTAATTTTTACTTTTAAAAATGAGTATGAACCCTGAACAAACATTAAAAGAGACTTAGTTTTGAAAAAAATTGGAAGCAAACCCAACCCGCCCTTCACTTCACTAAAAACTGCCTAAAACTGCAATTCTTGATGTAAATTTAATAATTTTCTGCTAGTCTGGGCCTCCCCCTTCTTTTCTTTTGTAAGTATGTAGAAATTAATTACGCAATTTTTTTCTTTAAGTAAATTTCTAGTTTTAATTCAAACACCCTTGACAGTTTAATATGTTTGCTATTTCACAACTAAAGGGCGGCAAATAGAAGAACCGCCACCGGGCGGCGAACCCTGTAGCTACGCCACTGCATCGACCTGTAGATTTATATTTCTCTAGATCCATGCAAATTTACCTCTGATAGTAATTAACAATCGTTTTTTCAAAGAAAAAAGTATTAATTCGAAAAAAAAAAACATTTTTTGTACACTCAATGTATATCTATCTACCTATTCGATCTATCTCTAAATTTTCTCATCTATCTCTATTTATTTTGATCTAACCTCCAATCTTGATCCCTAACAAAAAGAAAATCATACAAAAAAAAGCGCGAATTTTTTTTTCTGTAGAGGACGAAAGGTTCTGGCTACTACACAGTAAAATTGTAGAAAAGAGGTCATTATATTTTTCACGCGATGCGTTTAGAAAAAAATTAAACCCTGAAAAAAATGCAAAAAAGAGGGTTTTTTTAAAATTCATAAATACAAAAATTGCTCTATCTTCAAAATTTTTTTGTTCATCATATTTAAAATTAAATTTCGGACACTATAGTGCAAAAAATATTTGTCTGGCGCGGTTGATTCGGGGTCTGTGAGGTTAAAAGTACTAAAAAGTGCTAAAAATCACATAAAACATTAAATAACTTTTTTTCTAATTAAAATATCAAAAATCGAAGCCCGAGGTGCACAACTTCAGCAGAAACTACACCTGTATACCAAATTTCATCTTTCTAAGCCTTACCGTTTTCCCGGGATGCGAGCCACACACACACACACACACAAACATCTTATTTTATTATATGTATAGATGCAAAATGCACATTTTTTTAAACAATTAGGTATCAATTAATCCTTTTTTAGAGTGAAAGGTTCTATTATTTTTAATGAAAGTAGTAAAAACTAACCTCCCCCCTCCCTTTTTTTTTGTACTTCCAGGGGTCTGGCCAGAGGATATTTGGGTCCGTTAACGGATCCTTCACAAAAATCCGATCAACCAAAACGGACCTTTCACAAAATCCAGATCAAACAAAACGGACCCTTCACAAAATTCTGATAAACAAGATCGGATCTTTCACAAATTGTTAATTGAAAGAGCAAATCTGAAAGCAAAACAATGCATATTTCTGTGTATAAACCGATAATTTTTGGAACCTTTTTTGAAGTCAAATTTTTGGGGGGATCAGCTTATACAAAATCGGCTAATTTTGAAAGAAAAAAATGGGCACTCTTGCGATGCTCCAGAACTGCAAAAGGATAGTAAGAGTGGGGAAAAAATATGATCGCTTCAGATATGGTTACCAACTTCAAAATTATCACCACTTAGCATCTGGCGTTGAACCTTTATAATGACTTGATTAGAAAATATACTCATTTTACTAGCTTGTCAATATTTGCGTTTTTACAGTGCGGTGCGATGTTTAATTGTTATTTTGGGAGAAAATTATATGGGTTTTGATTTTTCGATGCTAACAAGGATGATTAACTTTAAATAAACTTTTAATTACCGTTTTTTTTCTTTAGAAGTCTACATTTTGAAAAATGCAATCCTTTAAATCTGATATGAGAATGAGAGTCATATTTTGTTCTTTTTTCGAGCTAACTTCGCTTTATTAGGATGCAAACAAATGAAAAGTCTCTTTATTTCTGTTAGAACTCTCATTTCAAGTTTTTAAAGCAAAATTCCATTTTCTGTTATGAGTCAAAAATTAAAATGCTGAATAGATGGTTTATTTTATTTCATTTATTTCATTTTTTTTTTTTTTTTTGCTTCAACTGTGTCCACAGATGTTAATGAAATGTTTATCATAGGACTCTAAAATGCAATTTTAAAATAATTTTATCAAAAATATTTCTTTTACATGTCGTTTTTATACTTTTGATGCCTTCACTTTGAGAATTGCGATCTCTTGGCATCCGCTATCGGAATCCGATTTTTCGAATTTTTGATGTTTATTACACTTTGTTAAGAGGTAAACAATTAAAATAACTTTTTATTTTTGTTAAAATCACGGAATTTATACATTTTAAACGAAATTCTGTGCTTTTTAAGAGTGTCTTGGGTCACCAAGTTAAATGCTGAACACTATTCTGAATTTTTTTTTTTTTTTTTGTTACAATTATTTTAAATACTGGACAGAAATATTTGTAGTATAATTTAACAAAATGTAGAATGGTAGATAAATATTGATACTTGAGAGAGCGATGCCCCCCCCCCCTGCCAAATATCAGAAAAACACTCCAGAATGATATTCTCGACATAGAAGAGGAAAACACTCAACTTTAATTGATGCAGTTTGTGCCATCTCTAAATTATAAAATTTCGTTTTAACATTTTCTTATTTTTTTTCCAAATTAATTATTTTTCACAAAATTTATTCATTTTTCACAAAATTATTTAATTTTTCACAAAAAACGGACCCTGTGAAAAATCCTGGACAGACCCCTGACTTCAGAACTTGGTGACAGTGGTGGCCACTAAGGTTTTTAGGTTTATTGGCCACTGGCTAGTTAGAAAATTTTAGAGTCTTAACCTTTATCATAACAGCGCTCATTCAACCTTGAAGACTTCAGCTAGTTTATTTTGCTTCAATGGCCAAATACTTCTAAATATATATTTTACAGGGTGTCCTTGCACCTGGAAAGTCGGGGAAATTATGGATTTTAACTATTAGGGCTCAACCGATGGCCGATAGCGGATTTTTTTTTGGCCAAGGGCCGATGGAAACACCCAAGGACAGCCGAAATGTAGGTTTCAAACATTTTTTAAGGAACAAAAAAGTATTTAGTACGTTGTAGAAATTTGAAGTTGTATATTAAAAATGGATGGATAAATAAATATGATAGGCAAATGATATATTTATATTTCTAAATTTTTCAATAAAAATATGTCAAATCACAGCAAAGTAGAGAAAAGTACATGGGCTGCTAAATTTGTTTGTAACAGGAGAAAAGATAACAGAGAAAGAGACTAAATTAGAGGATTGTAATGAAAAGTCACACCATTACACTAGTAGTCAAAAGTATAAAAGGAAGAAAAACAAAATTTAAACTAGAGATTTATAGTATATATAAAAATTATAAGGATAGAAATCTAAGATATTTCTTTCGAAAAATATTACCTTTAAGTGTAGTTGAAAAAACTAGAGGAAGTTTTCCCACAAAATTTTTATAAATAATAAATAGGTACGTAGAGTCAAGAAGGGTGAAAAGAAGTGGTCCTTGAATTCAATCCTTTCCTTAGTGGTCCCAATCGTGACATGAAATTAAATTTTCTGATCTTTAGTTTTGAAAAATTACTGCGGTTGAATACCCCATCTTTTTCTCTGAAGTTACCAAAGATGACCTATAGACCTATAATCGCATTTTCAAGACTACAAGTTTGAAAAAATTCTGTAGCAAAGCCCGGACGTTTTCAAAACCCTATGTACTCCACACCCGAAAGTTGCATAAAATGTGTTTTTGGAACTTCAATTTTTAAAATCTGGCATGGGAGAATCTATGACGTAACGCCTACCAAAAGATGGCCTACAGTCTCGTTTATAAGTCCTCAATTAATAAAGGGGTGGAGGAATCCGCGGAATGTTCCCAAGCTTAACGTCATTAAAGTTCTTCTAAAATTATTTAAGTGTTCAATTTTTAAGCATTACTCGCCCCCTCTCCCTCTAACATCTTCGGATACCGTCTAAAATTGTGTTTTCAAGCTTCCATTTTGAAGGATTGCTACAGAACAGAGGTTGAATTCAAACCCTTCTTTTAACATTGACAAAACTTCTATTTTTAAAGAGAAGTTTTAAAATCAGGGACTCGTGTGGAGCAAAGGGAGGGGGTGAACCCCACCGCCTCCCTCTGCCCTTTTTAAATTTCTGTTGAAGGTTCCCTTAACTCCTCCCTCCCACTCCTCTAACATCATCAAATATCGTCTGAAATTGCACATTTGAAATGTTGTCATCAAAAAATTGTAGCAGAAGAGTGTTGAAGTTCTATCCTTTCCTAACATTACCAAAGATGATTTACAATCTTGCTTTAAAGTCAAACTGGAAATTAAAAAATTATAATAGTAAAAAATCAGAAGTACTAATAAAACTTTCATTTATGAATACCTCTATAACTAATATTCATAACAGCACAAAATGCAGAGCTTTTTTAAGCATTATATACTTACTGAGTATACTACATACTGTTAAGCATCATTAATAGAGGATAATTATCTTTTAGCTAACTGTATTAGCATTATCATAAAGATAAAATGAGCTTGAAAAAATGAAAGCATTAATATTAGTTTTAAAAAAATTTAGATTAATTTTAATATTAGAATTCCCAAATTAAATTTATTTTTCTTTTATCGCTCATTTAATGGCTGGGGAGAGATGCTTTTCTTAATTAGTTCATATGATAATCAGGGAGAAAGTTTAATATAGAATTTTAGGAAATGTAATTTTTTTTCTTCAGTTTTCATTACTAAAGAAAAATTTGAAAAGAAAAAAAATTACCGTGATAGTAAAATTACAACATGCAACCATCTTTTTAGACGACGGGTTATAAAATTATGAAGTACTTCATTGAAAAAACTAGCCTTCTTTTAGGTCTTAAAAGAGAGAAAGTAAATGACTTTTTTAGGCATTTTAATTACCATGCAAACGTTGAACTTGGCGTATCTTGCACTATTTTTATGATAGAGGTTTTACTGCAGTTGAAGTCTTCAATTAAGGATACAAATTATATGTCAGAATATGCAAGTGTTTATTTGTTTAGTGTTAGGTTGAAAATGGTAAGCTAAAATCGGGGAAAATATTGAGGGTCTTGATTTCTGTTTGGGAAGAAAAAAATTTTTGAAATTTTGTCCCACAACCAGGGCTGTGGAGTCGGAGTCGGACTGATTTTGGAATAAAGGAGTCGGAGTCGTTGGAAAACATGCCGACTCCGACTCCGACTCCGGGCTTCTTTTTTTCTTTTCTTTTCATTGACTCTCCTTGCATTTTTTAAAAATTGTTTACCAATTGGTTCGATTACATGTATAAAAAGATACTAATGAGAAAATAACTGCCATTATGGCAATCAGCTAGCTTGAATGCTTACCGAACTTTCTGTAGCCGTCCCCTTGTTTGCTTGCTTTTTACATAGCTGCCAAGTGCTCCGTTTTTCCCGGAGTTTCTCCGATTTTTATTGCGTACTCCGAAAATCCGATTTATTCCAAAAAACTCCGATTTTTCGACTTTTCTTCACCTATTGATTTCAGAAGAAATTTCCTTATCCTTAAAGGTAGGAATTATGTACAAACTCAACAAAAGAGAAGACAATTTCTTTTGACAATTCATTTTTGGAAGCATTAGTGTCAGGATAAACACTGAGGGGAGCGCCGATCGGAGAACATCAGTTTTTGATCGAGCATTTCAGCTGCACGCGTGTAAAACATCGCCGCCATGTTTGGTCATTCACAAAATGGAAGTCGACGATGCTAAGCGCCTAAGTTTTCAAAGACGAAGCAGATTTGGGTGTTTTTCTTAACTGAAAAATCATTAAAGTAAAGTAAAATGTGTTACAATTTTTTTTATAAATATTTTGAATAATTTTCTTGAGAAATGAAAAAAATCATACTATTTAAAATTTCATCTTATCCTCACTGCTTTGGAAGCTGTTGCGCTAAATATTTTCAATTAAATTGTAGTTTCATGAGGATTTTAAATTATTTGTATGCAACAAGTTCAAACATTTCTATCCTAATTTTTGACTTAGTCGCCATATTTGGTCATTTTGTGAGATTTAAGTACTCCAGTCTCTTTTAATGACCTAGTTTCTAAAAACGGAATAAGATGTTTATTGCAATGCAAACTATTGAAAATAATTCAAAATGGGCCTTTTTTTTTTCAGAAAATTCTTAATTATTTTCTTGAAATATGCAAAATTTTTTCTCCAGAATATTACTTTATCCTTATTGTTTTAGATGTTAACTACTAAATACTGATTATATTTCGTCTAAATTATAGTTTTTAAGGATTATTAATTATTTATAATTACTTTCATGCAACTAATTCAAAAATCTATTACCTTAATTTTTTGCGTCGTCGCCATATTTGGTCATCCGCAAGATGTAAGTAGACGAGATTAATTGCCTAAATTTCCGAAAACAGAATTGGATATTTATCTCAATACAAACTATTAAAAATAACATACAATGCAAAAAAAAAAGTTTTTTTTTAAAGGGAAAATTTATCTGTATTTGATCTTCATTGACTTGGAGGTTTTGCTATAAACTGAAACTGTTTTATTTGAACTGCCGTTTCCTGTTGACTTCTCATTTATTTATTCTTTCTTTTTTTTTTCTTTTTTTTTGCGAAAAGATCAGAAACCTATTTTAACTTAAATTTTCCGTTTGTAAAAAAAGTATTGAATAATACTCTTTTAGAATGTGCAAAGTCCTATTCATTTATTTACTTGTGAAAGTTGTAAAAACTCCCCCCCCCCCACCGTTTGTATTTTAAAATTTAGCGACAGTATTGGCCACTAAATTTTTGGGGTCTAGTAGCCACTTCGAAAATTCCTGAGAATTGACCTTTACTATGAAGTTACATAAGAGCTTTACTTCCAAGCATAATAAGTAAATTGTGTGTTTTATTCTTCAATATATTCTTATGCAATGCATTTTTAATACACGTATATGCATTAAAAAATATTTAAAAAGAGGTTGCAGTTTTATTAAATCAAACATTTATGTTTTTTTACTTTTCAATATGTAGCTACGTAACGATGCTTTTTTTTTGGGTAAAATAATTTTATTTTAATCTTGGTTGTAGTTTTGCTGAAAATTAAACATGAAAATTCAGAAAAGCATTATAATGGTGCTTAAAACTTATAGAAGCTTATGGTACAGAAGGAAGGCTTAGCACAGGCCACATTTTCTTGCTCCTATTTTTTCCCTTCAGTGCTCCTATTTTTTTTATCTTGAGGTTGGCAGCTATGTTTTTAACTTAACTAATAGCAACTGTCAGCAAACGGTTTTGTTGAATAACATTTTCAAGTAATCACTTTCAAATAAAAATAGAAATATAGTGTTTTGTTCTATCTCAGTTTAAAATAGTAAAAGAAACGTAACAAATTAGTAAGTCGACGCCTGTAGCTAAGGTTGAAACGTTTAAGTGTGATCGGCAAATTCAAAGAAATTCTGGCTCGAAAGCACGAATCCAAAATATTCGATGAAATAATCTAATGTTTTTTTCTTTATTAAGACTATTTCTGTAAGCTTGGTTCTCACTAAAAAGTATGGAACAAAATAAGTGTAAAAAATTTCTTGATTACAACACTCAAGAATTGCAGTTAATCTTAAAATCTTCATATTTAGGTTAATTCTAAAGCAGCCAATAAAATTTAAATTAAAAATTTAGCGAAGAAGAAATATAGGTAAAGTAAAAGCTATTCGTACAAATTTGTATACCGCCGCGTTTTGTGTAAAATTAGCTCCTGACGCATATGTGCCCTATTTTCGTTGAAATTTTATTGATGAAATATAATTTAAAATATATTCGTGAAAATTTTCAGAATTAAAGTATTTATATTTTTTATAAACTCTGAAATTAACTTTGGGTGTCATCTACTAGATGGATGTCACCAGGGGCAAACCACTCCCTCTCAAGAACTTGGATTTAGAAAAAAAGTTTTTTTTCTCTCAAGTTACAGCTTTCAAAAATTGAAAGAACAAGATTTGATCAATATATATTTGTTAAACATTAAAGGGGAGCAAATTACAGATTATCATTTTCAAAATTTTTAAAAGGGATTTTTAAGTCACTTCACTTTTTAACTCGTAACTATTGGAAAGTTTGATTTTTAAATTGAATTTCTAACGTTGTATGACGTCTTGGGTTTACAATAAAAAGCAAAATGCTAAATTTTCATAAAAAGGAATTAATATTTCAATCTCTGTTAAGAGGTTTTCCCCCTTCCCTTGAATGGAGAGAGGGAGTTTAAAAAATACCATTAAAAATTTTTTTTAAAAAATCCGGAGTCGGAGTTGGAGTCGGAGTCGGGCGTTTCAAAATCCAGAGTCGGAGTCGGTCATTTTCCTTCCGACTCCGCAGCCCTGCCCACAACATTGGTTTATCCCCCAAATTTGAGCCTTGTTTTTCAGACTAAATTACTCGATTAACATGCAAAAACAGACTAATTATTTCAATTTTAGAGCATGAAATTTTCAATACTCTCATCAAAGTGAGTGTTTGACTAGTGTCTGCCATGTTGTGAAAATATCGGTTGTGATCCGAAACTTGACATATTTCGGAAGTCCAACACTGGTGTTGTTCACGTTGTTGCCCGATTTCAGGACGCATGCTGTTCTTGCTTTTAATCATGCTGTAGAAAATAGATAAATAAGAGATAGGTTTTTCTTTTCCCTCAAAAAACATCAGCATTTAGATGCACTTTTAAATTGTTTTTGTTGACATGGGAAAACGCGAAAAGGATGAAAATTACTAAACGAAGAATTACAAGCATAGCATATACTGACATCCTGGCAGTGAACTGCCTTTTTTCTTTTTTTTCCCCCCTTTTCTTTTTTTTTCCCGCGATGTCATAAAAATTCTTGAACTTGTGAAGTATTATGGTGCACAACCGCAAACTCATATGACAATTTGTTGGTTTTCTATGAATTTTTTAAATGTGTCAAGGACTTTTCGGACACCCTGTATTACTCAAGGTCTAAAGCAAAATTAAAAGGAATTAAAATAGGTTTTAAACTCTTTCGTTTATATCTTAAACCAAGGTAATTTTGTGCACATTATGTCCAACACCAATACTAAATTTTCTATTTTGAGACTAATACCTCTAAAATTTAAATAATATTTATAAGTTATTAATATTTCATCATTGCTCTTTGACATAAACGTAGTTACATTGTTTCAGATTAAGCCATTGACCTGAATCTTAGATTTTAATTTTGCTTGTCTTATTTTTGAGTTTCAGCTCATACGTTCGACACCATGAGATTTTTTTTTCTTAAAATAAAATTTTTTATCAGAAATTCTGTTAATGCTTTAGAATTAATTCTACATTCATTCGTACATATTCAGAAAAATATTTTGATCTGTTTGAAAATAGTTAACTAGTAAACGTAGAGGCTTTTTTAAGTAAATTTCATGCAATTTTTACGCTCGACACCGTGGAATTGTCCTTAGGCTCTCTTCTTCAAGGGTTTGGGCAAGGTTTTTGTGGACTCTGGAAAATTTGCAACATTGAAGTTTAAGAAACACAATCCTATGTTTGGTTTAAATAACCTGTAATTGCTTTCCTCCTCAAAATTTTTGAAATTCACATCCTCAAATCGTGAAAAAGAGTTGGGGGGAGGCGGCGGGATTAGGGCTTCCTCCCTAATTCCTCTTTGAAATTAAAATCAATTTTAAGTTATCTTTAGGTTTGAGGACTTTCCCGTGAAAATTTCTAGCAACAAAATTTGAGAACAATGGGTGGCAAGTGTTGCGATTCTCTTCGCCAGAGATGTTTCAAAATTGCCATTTTGAAACAACTTTAGTCTACTTTTGGAGAAATTAATAAGAGGAGTTGGAAGACTTAGAGATGTTGTTTGGAAAATTTTAAAAACGTACATATTTGGATGAGAGAAGGGGGGGTGAGTTAAAGCCCTTCTTTCAGAATTTTTCAAAATTGAAGTGCTAAAAACAAATTTTAGGTAATCTTGGACAACTTTATAAGAATTTTTCTTTTTGAAGTTTTTAAACAAAATCTTAGGCTTCATATTGAGATGTTAGGGAAGTCCCTTTGAAATTATTTCAAGGTTGGACTGAGAAAACGCTTTTTGTTTACATTTAATGAGGTTAGAGGAAGGGAGATTCTCCAGCAATTTTTGGCATGGGAACTCTAAAAATGCAAAAGAAAAAAATCTTTTCTTTTGATTTTTTTTTTTTTTTTAATGGGAATTTTTTACACCTTTTGGTTGGTCAGAAGCTATTTATGTATTTTTTTTTTAATTTTTTTAGTCGAATATTTGTACTATGAAAAATATACTACTGAACCGTCCTGATTGTTTATGGGGGGGGGGGGGATAGCTTATTGCAATGTATGAAGTTGGACATTGAAACTAATCTCTTCATAAGATAAAAATATCTTGAATTTGTTTAAAGATATTGTTTTTGGTAAAATATATTTTATTTTTTCTCATTGAATAAGAATTAAACTCATGAAATATTGTGCATGAGATTTTTTTAACCAGTAAAAATGCTGTTTGATTTTCCATTATGTAAAATGTGCAATTAAAACTCAAATTTTTTTGTATGTATTAGCTTAGAATAGATCAATTTTTGATCTGAGCCATTTCAGTGCTAAAGGTAGGTACTCTCACAGAAATATTATTAAATAAAATGAATCAAGCAATACCAAGCTCTCTATCTTTGCATTTTAAACTTAGCGTTACAAGAATAGAAAAACATTGTTCACAAATCAAGGGAATAAGCTTTGATTGTGCCATAAGGGCTAACTCTTTTTGAAAGAAAAAAAGTTTTCGCGTTTTCTGTAGCATTTGAGGTGGGGGGGGATCCTATTTTTATCCCTTCTATACATTTGTTTGGTAGCAATAATGGTAAAAATTAATAGTTATAATTAATTTTTCTAGCTAGTATTAGCACTATTCCACTTGTCTTTAAAGTTACTGAATCTGAAATTGATTAGGCTGCAATGAATGGGGGGGGGGGGAGATTCTTGCATGAAAGGATTTTTTTTCTTTCATTTCATAGCACTTGTATGATGAAATGAGCCATTGTTTTAGCATCTTCAACAGGAATTGGAATGTTTTCTTTCAAAGAATTTGATTGTCTCCAGAGTGCAGACATATGCATTTCTACATTATTAGAATAGAATCCCATTGTACCACTAGGATTATGGGACAGATATTGTACCTGTTAGCAATGATATAGCGAAACTAATTTTTACCAAATGGGAATTAATGCCAGTAATACAACATAGTATAGCACTAACAGTCATTAAGTTAAATTGCTGGTCCAACTTTACTGAAATAATGTTGCAAAAAAAAAAAAACTCTTATCTGTGAAGCTTAGGTATAGGAAAATTATTATAAAGTGTGAAACCTCATGTGCTGGGCTAAATTTTCTCTAAGGCATGCATTAAATAAATTACCACTTCTTTTGTTTCTGCTGATGTTAAAGAAGTGCAAATAACAAATTTCTTATAGGTAGAATTACTCTTGTTTCAATAAAATTATATTCTACCATAATACATAGATAATGTTACATTTAAAAAAAAACTTGCACATAATAGTGACTTGTGTGAAGAGAACATTCATAGATTTTTGATCCTTCAATGAAAGCGCTTTGAGTAATTTGATGAACAAAGATCAACTTGTGTTTAACATTTGAAAATTTTGAAAACATAGGAAAAGAAATGTTTATTACTTGTAGCTGTCAAAATAGTTGAGACATACATTTTATTAGTTAAAAATTGAATTATTTTTACATGACGATTTTTGATTTGGAATTTGTTTCACTCATCAGGAAACATCTTTTGAAAGAGAAATATTACTTAGTTTTTGAGTCCAGTTTTCCTGGAAATCACTATTTGTCTGTTAGGTTGTCCTTAAAATTGTGCAGTTGTAAAACTATTCAAAAACAAAATTACATAAATACAATTTTTTCAGGTCTTAGTTCCCTAAGTGTGCAACAGATTGCTGCCTTAGCAGCCGCCCAGGCATCTGTGAATACCAACAGTGCAGGTATATTTTAAACAGAATTTATCTGGATAGAATATTCTTTCACTTTTTAGATGATGCTGTTCTATTCTTTTTCCATTGACAACTGTAAATTCAAGCAGTTCTGGCACTAAATAAATTTGGATGTTAGGTCTGTGTGAAGGTTCAGTAAAATCAATGAAAGATTTCCGATATGCAAATTACTGTTGTAGCTATGTTGGATTCGGCCTTTTATTCTGATGTTGAACCTAAGGCTTTGATATATGAATCAGATTGTTTCAGAAAGGGCGCAAGGGGAATCCATTGGACCTTTCTGAAATAATAGATCCATATGTAATATTGAGATACTATCCTTCTATTAAAACTAAGCTTCAACTATCCACAGTTATGAACCCATTAAATTAATGTCAAAAATCCAGCATTCCTATTTTTTAAGACCCTATCGATAATAAAACGTGTATTCGAATAAGCTTAAATTTGATTTTAAAATATTTACCTAGTACTTTAATTGACAATTACACTAACTTAGAATTTACATGAAAAAAAATCATAGTAAGAGCTCTACTATTATTTTGAATTCTTAAAAAATGGAACTTTAAAAGCCTAAGGTAAGTTTTATTTTGATTTGAAAGTCATTTTTTTTATAATCCAGGGGATATTTTTAAGATAAGTTTTAAGTATATACTACTATGCTTATGTTCCGATTGCAAACTCTTTTATCGTTGCTTCAGTCTTTCTCAAGGAAAATAAGCAATAAAGTAAGTTTGTTTCTGCTATCTATAATTGCTTGCTCTATTTCTTGTTTGCTCTCAAGATATTTTTTTTTTACTTTTTAAATTAATTTGTGGGAATACCTGTTGCATTTGAAAACTAGTACAGTAAAACTTGTAAAGTTGACCACTAAAGCACATTATATAATTTATACCTTAACTATGTAGTTAGTTTTTAAACCAATTGAGGCAGTGAGATGCAAAGGGATAAAAGTGACAAAACTAAAAATTTGGAGATGACCAGTACAAATATTAGGCAAACTACACCTCTGTCTTGAAGCAAGAGAAAGTACTAGTAGCCCTTGGTAGGTTCTATTATACAGTATGGTATAGAAAACATTTTCAATGAAAGCCTACCTAGGACCTTATCTTTAAATGTGTTTTGCTCAAAACTTAAAAAAAAAAACACTTATATCCCTTTGTTTCCCACTGCTTCAAGTCATACTTTGCAAATTTACTACTACACTTTCTTAAATCCTCACCTTTTTTTCTTTAAATGTTTTTTTAAATTCTCTTTGTATACAAACCTGTTCCCCCCCCCCCCCCCTTCACTTTTTTTTTTCAAAGATTCTTATTTGAAATTTGGAGTTATGTGTCAAATATAAACGTTTTTTGTACTCTTTGACCTGGTCATATTGTAATGCATGATCAAATAAGGTTTGAATTTATTTTTCACCTTTAATAAATTTATCTGCTCAAAAAGAAAAAAAAGATCTAACTTGTCTTTTCTGAGAGTGAAAATTAATTGTTTTGAAACTTGTGAAAGACTTTAATATAGTATTTTTAATTATGAATATAAATAAATGGTCATGTTTTTTCCTTTAGAGATAATTTTATAGAACTCAAAGTGGGACTGACAAACTATAACTTTTTTATAAAAGTTTTTCTTAATTATTACATGTTAAAGTTCTTTATAATTCATCTTAGATCTTTAGTGTAGTTATTTTTTTACTTCTGAAATCTTTCATTTATTTTTTTGCAATTTATCTTGTTATGTCTCATTTAATTTATTCATAAAAACATATATCTCTTTTAGGTCTTAATTCATTAAACCTACAAAGTCTTACTGGTCAAGGAGTAAATCCCAGCATAGGTTTATCAAGTGCAAGCAATAGTGCTTCAGGTAAATTGTGTCATATTTTCCACTTTTTCTTACACTGAAACAGAAATTGAAATATTTAAAATGGATAAGTCAAAAATTGCTAATTTTCCCGATAGTTGCTAATTAGTGCTTATTTAAATAAACATTGTAATATGGTTGCAACGTAAAATTTTATTGATATTCAATTAAAATAAAAGCAACAAGTAACAAAAATCGTAACAGTGAAATCAAACCCTTTACAAAATTCGTGAACTCTTTTTGTGCAAAAGAATAAAAATCAGACATTTTTCAACATAAAATTTCATTACATTTCATTTTTCTCTTTTTATAATTTTCTCTTTTAAATTCAAAATTAGCAGCAAAACGCTCCCGATTTTTTTTTTCTTTCTTTTTTTGGAAGGTAAAAGCTAGACTTATGTGGGAGTCTTCGATTTTTCCCCCCCAATTTTCCTCCCGGGGGGGGGGTCTTATACACAAGATCAACTTATACACGAGTATACACGATAGTTCTTAAAAAAAGCTTATTTAATCCTTGAAAAGTCCTTGTTTACTCCTTGAAAAAATGTCGCAATTTTGTGTACAAATCATGATTTAAGAGCCATTATTTTGAAGTTCAGACAAGGTGTGGCAGTGACCATTTTTGATTTTTATAATTTTTTTATATGTCAAAGTAGGTCATGAGAAGTGAACATTCTGAAATTTTTAGCCTTCCAAAAAAATTTTTTCGCTCGTTAAAAATTCCCAAAGTTTGACGTTTTGCAGCGCTTTTTAGAAAAATTCTAAAAGTCGCGTTTCAGTGCGCTTTAGCTCTTTACAGAAACACCACCCCACGGTTATATTTATATTTATTGGTTGTACTGTATCTAGTGATGATGACTTCATAGTTATTTTGGTTGGGGGTTGTTGCTTTCTTCAGATAAGGGGTCGCAAAGTATGGATTTTATCCGTTTTCGCGCAAGTTGAACCTGCGTTATTTCCCCCAAAAAGCCACCACCCCCCCCCGAAAAAAATGTAACTTATACTGAAAGTTTATACTATGAAGAGAGTAAATGGCACAAAATTTGTTTCAGGTTTAATTTTTTTTAGGAGAAAAATACCCTGATATTTTTCAAATTATCAAAAATTGTGCTTTTTTGATCGCAATTAACTCAAAACAGCATCACTAGGAAAAAAAACCTTTTATATATTATGGTACCTGGCTATGTGTAAAACATCATGAAAAAGAAAGCAGCATGGGATCTCTTCTTGTTTTCCAGAAAATAATTTTTTTTGTAGCTCATTTTATGCGTTTTCTCGTACGTAAAACATGTGTCCAGTACGCAGATTAGATCTTCTAAAACTTTAAGGATGTAGTAAGAATGTATATATGTGTGTATAGAGAAAGAAAAAGACTAGTAATACTTTATTTTTCTGATTTTTACAAATTGATGGTATTTTAATTGCAGGTAATTCAGAAAACGATAAATCCATATCATATATATATATATATATATATATATTTATTTATTTATATATAAATATCATGAACAATATCTGCTTCACTTTCCTCTAAAAGGCTGTCAGTTCTTGATAAATCAGTATTATTCGCTTTTTCTTGCTTGGGATATCAGCTAAAAACAGTTTGAATTTGACTTTTTGTCAGATATTCGTTCGGTTGGGATATTTTTATGTCTTCAATCATCTCTGTTCTCATTGCATGTTCTGCTTGGTCGGATGTCTGTTTTCTGCCGGTTTTTTACCATAAAGGAACTTTTCATAAAGAAATTCTATTTGTTTCAATGAAAATTGTGTACTTTTACGAGTTGGGAGAGCCCACCCCTCACATGAGATTTCAAAAATGTTTTCTTCTTTGTTTTCTCTTTTGTTGCAGAACATGCAATGAGAATAGAGATGATTGAAGACATAAAAATATTCCAACCGAACGAATATCTGACAAAAAGTCAAATTGAAGCTGCTTTTAACCGATGTACAAAGGGAAAAAAAAGCGGATAAAACTGATTTATCAAGAACCGACAGCTTTTTAGAGGTATTTGAAGATGACATAGAAAAAAGGCATTTAGAGGAAAGTGAAACAGATATTGTTCATGATATTTCTTCCATTGCTACGGACATAAATAAGAAAGAATTATTTTGGGATTGATACGATAAATCTATATATATATATATACATGTATATATATGTATATATATATATATATACATATATATATATATATATATGTATATATATATATACATATATATATATATATATATATATATATATATATATATATATAAATATATATATATGATATCGATTTATCGTTTTCTGAATTACCTGCAATTAAAATAACATCGATTTGTAAAAATCAGAAACTACTACAGTATTACTAGTCTTTTTCTTTCTCTATACACACATATATACATTCTTACTACATCCTCAAAGTTTTAGAAGATCTAATCTGCATACTGGACACACGTTTTACGTACGAGAAAACGCATAAAATGAGCTACAAAAAAAATTATTTTCTGGAAAACAAGAAGAGATCCCATGCTGCTTTCTTTTTCATGATGTTTTACACATAGCCAGGTACCATAATATATAAAAGGTTTTTTTTCCTAGTGATGCTGTTTTGAGTTAATTGTGATCAAAAAAGCACAATTTTTGGTAATTTGAAAAATATCGGGGCATTTTTCTCCTAAAAAAAAATTAAACCTCAAACAAATTTTGTGTCATTTACTCTCTTCATAGTATAAACTTTCAGTATATGTTACACTTTTTTCGGGGGGTGGCTTTTTGGGGGAAATAACGCAGGTTCAACTTGAACGAGAACGGATAAAATCCATACTTTGCGACCCCTTATCTGAAGAAAGCAACAACCCCCAACCAAAATAACTATGAAATCGTCATCACTAGATACAGTACAACCAATAAATATAAACATAACCGTGGGGTGGTGTTTCTGTAAAGAGCTAAAGCGCACTGGAATGCGACTTTTAGAATTTTTCTAAAAAGCGCTGCAAAACGTCAAACTTTGGGAATTTTTAACGAGCGAAAAAAATTTTTTGGAAAGCAAAAAATTTCAGAATGTTTACTTCTTATGGCCTACTTTGAGATATAAAAAAATTAGGAAAATCAAAAATGGTCACTGCCAAAATTTCCGTTTTTTGTCTGAATTTCAAAATAATGGCTCTTAATATCCCTAAAAAAAATCTTAGAGCTTATTTAAAATGGTCTACGGTCTACATTTTTTAAACTTATCAATGAATCGTATGATTTTTGGAAGTAAATTGTACTAAAGTTGTTGACAGCTCTGTTGTATAAATGAAATTTCCAATGAACTTTCAAACAGTTTTATTGTTGTTATTTTTACACTTCGTTGTTATTTTCACACCTTGTTGTTATTTACACACTTGTATATTCATTTGTTTATGGTTTCAAATATGAAATGAGCTTTTAATGTTCATTATGAATGAATACATATAGATTTTTTTTTTTAGAGTTAAATAGTGCGAGTCTACAAAGTATTGCTGCTTTAGCTGGTTTAGCAAATTCCTCTGGTAAGTCAAGTATTACTTTTATAAGAACTAAATATATACCTGCTATTACAATTTCATTATACTGCTATACACCTTTTTTTGTTTTGCCTTTATGGACAGGTTTAAATCCTGTAGTGATGCAAAATTTAGCTGCATTAGCCGTAGCTGGAAACTCACCAAATTCCGCTGGCTTGAGTTTATCAACACCTGGTATGTAAATTATGTTAGTTTGAACATTATCAAAAGTATGTCTGATTCTCATTACATTCACACAAATATTCCTGTCTAACTCAAGATATCTAAACCGAATAATTAAAATATCCTAGTTTTTAAATTTATTCCATGTGTTCATTCTGCTATAATTGCTAGGTCTCGAGCAATGGCAATTTTTGGCCGATGGGCCAATGCAGGTGGCCAATGGTTCAAAGACGGCCAATGGTTGACTTTCCTAAGGACGGTCGAAATATTGGTTTCAAACATTTTTCAAAGAGCAAAGCAAAAAAGTATTCAGTATGTTGTAGAAACCAATAGCAAGTCATGTTTAAGAAAATAAATGGATAAATCTGAAAGCTAGATTAGAGAGGCCTCTGACATATCTTATTTTTTTACTGAAAATATCATGCCAAAAATCATAGCTAAGTAGAGAAAAATATATGGGCCACAAAAATATGTCTCTAACAGAAAGGATAAAGAGAGGAGGATTTAAAGGGGAATTGTAGTGAAAAGTCACACCAGTACACTAGTAGTTAGATGTTCAAAGGTAAAAACAAGTAAAACAAAACTTTACTAATTATTTTAGGAGTTCATTTTTTAAAAATTACTTGCAAAGAGCCTTTTTGAAAGATATAATTGGCTTGAAAGAATAAAAGCATTTATGTAAGTTTTCGATCATTTTTAGCAATGATATTAAAGTTTATTAAATAAAATTTCTTGACTTTGCTTTCTTTAGTCGCTCACTTTAATAACTGTAGAGAAATGATTTTCTTAATTAGTTCACACTAATACAGTCGGGAGAAAGCTGAATATAAAATCAAAGGAAATGTAATAGTTTTTCATTTGTAAAAAAAATTTAAAAAACTACCATGATAGTAAAATTACGGCATGTAATGATTTTTAGGTCGACAAACTATAAAAGTATAAATGAGGTTTTCAGTGAAAAAGCTATTCCTCTTTTAATGCCTCAAAAGCAGAAAGAAAAATTTTTTTTAGGGATTTTAATCACCATAATTCCCTGAATTCAACATTTCTGCACTATTTTAATGAGTGATCGATTACTACAGTTAGTCTTAAATTAAGGGCCAGTTAATAAGTAAGAATAATCCCACGGTTTCGGATTGTATTGAAACTTGGCATGGTTTCTTTTTTTATGTGTTTAAGAAAGCTTTCAAAATTTTTATGGCAAATCTCTCTTGGTTTAGGCTTTACAGCTTGTAAAATGTTTTGGAATTTCATGATTGAATGAAGCAACTTCAAGTTCTTTTGATCCT
Source organism: Uloborus diversus (assembly GCF_026930045.1). Classification (NCBI taxonomy): domain Eukaryota; kingdom Metazoa; phylum Arthropoda; class Arachnida; order Araneae; family Uloboridae; genus Uloborus; species Uloborus diversus. The sequence goes on from NC_072733.1 coordinate 168,010,408, forward strand.
GAAAAAGTTTTGTGAAGTTTTTAAACCAAATTTTGAGTTCCAATGCAAAGAAAAAAGAGAATCAATTGTGTGTGTGTATATATATATAATTAGGGTGGTCCTTATTTATATGGGAAAAAAAATTTTGGAATTCAATAAGTGACGCCCCCTAGTTTTGTGACACTATAATAAAAAGTAACCTGTGCAAAATTTGAACTCGATCGGTCAATAATAACACGAGCCCCTAGGCCGTTAAACTTTAACACTTTTGATAATTTTCCCACAAATCTTCGAAATTTTACTTCAGACTCAGTACATAGTTTCTCCTAGGTTTGCAAAATATTTTTACAGTGAGGTAGTACTATAATTACTTTATATCATCTAAAGATTTTACGTTGAATAAGAATGAAATAACGCTTTAGAAACTTTCCTTAATCATACGCCGCTTTTCTCAATGTATCTCGATAGTGTGTTTTTTTCTGATAGTCTGTTACGGTCTGTAAAATAAATTGTTTTTGTGACTCATATTCGGTAAATTAGTTGCGAAATTCTTCAATTAATATTGTGCTCCTCTTTCAGTTGTATCATTCGCAATTTTCAGTATTTTAACGATCTTTCTTCCTTTTAAAGAGTTTCCTTCATTTTGCTGTGAATCAGGATCAATTAGAAAAAAATCTTTTAGTATTTGTAACTTATCAAGCAGTTTTATTGACTCGTAATTGATTCTTTACAAAGAAAGTACTCCGAATCATCCGTCAATCAATGATTTACAGTTATCTGAAATTTGTTAAACAGTCATCAGACACGTCTTCCTTTGTGGAAAATTATTTGATTTGGAATGGCAACAACCATTCAAAGCTTCCTAGCATGAACTCGAATCAAGCGTTCAGTCGCCACTGAATTACCGTCGATGAAAGTAGAATTTCGATATTTTGATTCGATGAGTCACGCCTTTTGATGGGACTTATGTTCCCAATCTTCGATATATGGTACTTAAGTGCACTGTATATATGTTTCAACTAACAGTTCTTAATTAAAATTGTTTTCTAACCTTCAATAAGCGTTTGTCGATTTTTGAATTCAATGGGGCAAGTTTGCCCACTGAACCATTTTACAACACCTTATCACAAGCATTTTTTGGACTAGTGTTTTCCTATCTTCAAAGTTAATTCCTTCATCCAATATGGACAAAGCTACTAGTTCATCCCCTAAATACCATAAGTGATTTATAAATTTTCCAATCACTGCTTCTGTTGCATGTTTGTTGTCATTTTGTACGCTGCTAGTTTTTCAGACATATTATATTATTCAAAGGAGCCTCGATTGGGTTACTGCGAAAAACCATATCTTCATACAGCATTTAATTGTAAAACAGCATTGAAGGGATTTCTTTTCATGTAAGGTCAATTTAAATTGTTTCCTAAACATAAAAGTTTTCAAACAAAAATTCTTTTTGCCACCTATGTGGCTCAGGGATAAGCTCCAAGTTGCCGAAAACATATCCCTGTAGGAGGAAATTCACCAGGAAATATTATTACAAGTTATGAGAATTATCTGGAATCTTTCTCAATTCTGCTTTTTACGAACAATAAATATGTCATGAACTTCGTCTTTTAGAATTTAAGTGGTATGTATACTTGATTGAAATGTTATAAGTTCTGAATGATGGAGATCTTTCCACAAAATTTTGAAGCGCTTAAATAATTGAATATCTGATCTAGAACTAAGAAAGGCAATAACTTCTTTAAGGACACACTCTGCAGTACGATTTCAAGTGCATGATGATGGCAATCCTAATTTAATATATCACCGTTCAGTTTTTGCTCTAAAAAATTGCATGCACAATTCATTGGTATTGCAAGTCGTTTTATCAAACACTAGTGCTAGAACAGTTAGTAATAAAGAGCTATCATATAAGATATCATAAGCAACTGAAGAAATATCTAAGGAATTCCATGTATCTGTTCAATATAAGGACCTGAAGCTATCACGGTAATACTGTCGGCGTTCTTTTTCCAGTTACATCTGGATGTAGCTTTGTATACCAGTGAATAACTACAAAACCTAAATTTTAATTCATGAAATTTAATTTTACCTCTTGCTCTCTTAAGGAATGTACCATTGATCACTAGGTCATTTGGATTCAAATTTACTGCATCTATATAGGCTGTAAATAAATGAACAACATCTTTAAAGTATAGATTTCTACATTGTTCTGATCTAGATATTTTAAAAGTTAAAAATTGTATAAGCATTTAGGTATGCTTATAACTAAAGAACAGCAAATTAAAATATAATTACAATTACTTATATTTATAGCATTGAAACCTTGCAATTCTATTTGCCGCACCTATTACATACACAGGGAATTTTGTAAATCAACACCCCCAAAGCCTGGAAGAGGCAATTTGTTGCTGTCAAAGATCATTCATTAATGGCCTATAGAATCCCCTGTGTCTATCTTGGTGGGAAGAAATGTTCCCCTGCTGCTTGGTTCGAACAAGCGCAGAAGAGCGGTACGCTTGACCCAAGGCCATTGGTGTACATGTACCCTCTGTAACATGTTAAATTTTACAGAATGAAGGTGAGAGAATGGTCGGTCTGGAAGTAGCAGCCCCTATTGAGGTTCAAAATTACTTTAAATATAAAACGTTAGAATTATTTTTACATGAAAATGAGAAAATCCGCAATTTTTTCTTCAAATCTCAAAAAGGGGGGCCCTAGAGGCACATGTTAATATTCATGGATTGACTTAAAATTTTGCAGGAATCATTTATTTGTATAATGGAACAAATTGAGGGGGCGTCGCGTAAAATATCTTCAACTTCAAAAATAAGGACCATCCTAATATATATATATATATATATATATATATATATATATATATATATATATATATATATATATATATATAAACATCAATAAAACTATAAACATACAAGGTTACAACACAGATAAATGACAGAGATGAAGCCAGTACTCTTCAGCAGTGGAAACTTCATCCTATGGTTGAAAGACCAAAAATATAATACTAAAACTAAGAATAGGATGTCCAGTTCTGAAAAAGTCAACATTCAGGATTACATTGGGCAAAAGCACCACATGTGAAAAAGGAATGCAGATTTTTGGAACTATGAACCTAAAACTATATAAGCACTGGGGTTTCATCTTGGACATTAGAAGCCAAGGCTATCAATAATGTTCCTCCACTGTACCGCCAGCAAAAATCAAAAGTCTTACCTACGTGTCCAGATGTAAAAGTAAAATCCGTGTCCATCGGGGCCATTTCGGTGCCAGTCGATAAAAGCAAAATCAATTCAATGAATATAAAAATTAAGTAAATAAATGTGTCATCCATAAAAACAGTTCCAAAGACATTCCAGGTTGACCGAAAAACTTAATTCACAAAAACATCAACTGGAGTCCAAACATTTGGTTTACTCTAGAAAAATCATACATGTGACAAGTAAGACTGTTACAGTGAAGCAAAGTGTTCATTAAAGGCAATGCTAGAGAAAATATTATTTATGAGATTATTTGGGAAATGGTTTTCAAGTAGTTTATTTTTTGAATGCTGTAACCGTGTTGCAGATTCTTTTGATTCTGATGGCTTGCGAAACAATGATGCCAACAGGGGTCTGGCCGGAGGATATTTGGGTCCGTTAACAGACCCTTCACAAAAATCCGATCAACCAAAACGGACCCTTCACAAAAATACGATTAACCAAAACGGACCTTTCACAAAATCCCGATTAAACAAAACAGACCCTTCACAAAATTCTGATAAACAAGATCCGATCTTTCACAAATTGTTTATTGAAAGAGCAAATCTGAAAGTAAAATAACGCATATTTCTGTGTATAAACCGCTAATTTTTTGAACCTTTTTTTAAGTCAAATTAGAGGGATCAGATTATACTAAATCGGCTAATTTTGGAAAAAAAAAAAAAATTAGCACTCTTGCGATGCTCCTTCAAGTGATAAATAATTGCTACTGCCAAATATATAATGGTTGTTTGTTTTATCACAGCTAATTTTCAGTGGTCCTGTTGTAAGCTTTTCTGAAATGGCATTGGTAAGTACTTTTCTCCCCCTCTCGTCATTTAATAAACAATAATAATATATATCTGGGAAATGAACTTAGAACTGCAAAGGAATAGTAAGGGTGGGGGAAAAAATATGATCGCTTCAGATAGGGTTACCAACTTCAAAATTATCACCACTTAGCGTCTGGCGTTGAACCTTTATAATGACTTGATTAGAAAATATTCTCATCATTTTACCAGCTTGTCAATATCTGCGTTTTTACGGTGGGTGCGGTGTGATGTTTAATTGTTAGTTTGGGAGAAAATTATATGGGTTTTGATTTTTCGATGCTAACAAGGATGATTAACTTTAAATCAACTCTTTTAATTACCGTTTCTTTTTTCTTTAGATGTCTACATTTTGAAAAATGCAATCTTTTAACATCCGATATGAGAATCATATTTTGTTCTTTTTTCAAGCTAACTTTGCTTTATTAGGATGCAAATAAATGAAAAGTCTTTTTATTTCTGTTAGAACTCTCATTTCAAGTTTTTAAAGTAAAAATCCATTTTCTGTTATTAAGTCAAAAATTAAAATGCTGAATAGATGGTTTATTTTATTTCATTTATTTGTTTATGTATTTATTTATTTATTTATTTTTTTTTTTTTTTTTTTTTTGCTTCAACTGTGTCCACAGATATTTTTTTGTTACAATTATTTTAAATACTGTACCGAAATATTTCTAGTATAGTTTAAGATAATGTAGAATGGTACATAAATATTGATACTTGAGAGAGCGATGCCCCCCCCCCCCCCCCGCCAAATATCAGGCCACTCCAGAATGATTTTCTTGACATAGAAGAGGAAAACACTCAACTTTAATTGATGCAGTTTGTGCCATCTCTACATTCTAAAATTTCATTTTAACCAAAAAAAAAGAAATTTTTTTTGCGAAATTATTTGATTTTTCACAGAATTAATTCATTTTTCAAAAAATTATTTGATTTTTCACAAAAAATGGACCATGTGAAAAATCCTGGACAGACCCCTGGCCAATGAAAACTTTTTTACTGAGGCAAGAAAAAAAACTTTGTAGACAGTTAACTTAAAATTGAAATTTGTGTTTTTTATCATAAATAGTGGTTTCACAGTTGAAGACCATACGACCATAGGATGAAGTTTCCACTGCTGAAGAGTACTGGCGTCATCTCTGTCATTTATCTGTGTTGTAACCTTGTCCGTTTATTGTTCTATTGATGTTTATATTTATCTGGCTTATTTGTTTGGCTGCTAAGTTTCAATTCTCTCTGAGAAATATCTACCCAGCAGGAAAAACTTAGATTTTTCACTGTATTGTAAATTTTTATTTTACAAACAAACCTAATTTTAAAACTAACGTTCTCGTTTTCAATACGTTAATCTCGAATGTTTTCAATTAAAAGGATATTTTTCCCTAAAAAATATGAAAAATTGATATTATTGAGTGATGCAGTCAAGTTTGGTTCCTCAACCCTTTATTTGAGGACTTGGGGTTAGAAATTGCTGCCTCTCTTTAGAAATTAAAATTTATATAGAAATGAACAAACTTGCTAGAAATGGTTTAATGTAAAAATAATTTTCTACAGCTATCCCCATTTTGAATCACTGAAATTTGAGAACTTTTTCTGCAGCTGTAAATGCTGTGAAGTATTTTTTCCTGTATTTTTGTGCTCAGACCACCAAAATAACAAGTTTATGAGTGATTTTGTTTACAAGGAACAGTTTTAGTGTTCGTTTTCATGTTTTTCCCTTCGAAAATCGATTTTGATGAATTTTGTGAAATATGTAAGCTGCCTGACCTTCCACCACGCAAGAAAACACTGGTTATGTGTATGTCAGACCAAAATACCTTTTCACGGTGAGGAATTTTTCCTCACTCACTCAGTTTTTTTCACAGTGAGGAATTGCGAAAAAAATTACTATTTCCCAAAAAAACTGTCGGCGGAATCGATGTTTCTGTCAAAAAAACATACCAGATGCCCCAAATACACTAAGAAAAATTTTTATTAAATGCAAAAGGTGTCCAAAGATGGAAAGAAAATTTATTTTTATGGTCAAGGCCAACAGAAGAGCCAATTAGAAAAGACCTTGCTAATAATCTGAAGCATACGGTGTGGAGGTGGATCCACCATTGGTCCAGCGAAGATTCATCGCCAATGGGATGCCTGCTCGAAAGCCACGCATGGAGTCCAAAATCACCCCCAGATACAGCAAAGAAAAGGGTTCAATGTGTCAAATATATTCAAAAGATGAGCTGGAGACCACTAAATCCTTTTCTCTGCCATATCTGGGGTGATTTTGGCTCCTGCTTGACTTTTGAGCTGACATCCCATTCGCATTGAGTCTTCGCCAGACCAATATTTAAACCGGAATATTCGATTTTCATATTATTAATTTGATTTTTTTATTTATTCATTTTATCAATTTGATTTAAATTATTAAATAATTGGCCGTAGTTCTCAGTCGGCACTGTTTTTGCTGAATCTGCAGGTTCAAAGACTGGCACTCTTGAATTGCACATGACTAAAAATGGTGTTTGCCGCTATGCTTATGTACACATTAAAAGTCATGACTTGTATAAAGCAAACAAGCATTGCAAAATTATCTTATGTGTTTCCTTATTTCAGTCGCTGCAATTAATTTTAAAACTACTTCATTTTTTTATTTGAAAATTAACATTTTTTTTAGTTTGTCATTGGTAGTCAATCTGATCCTTTCAGCTCGCCCTATTAATGACTTGACTTTGAAGATTTAACAATGTGTCATGTATAGTTTTATCTAATGCTAAAACTGGAACCAAATCAACTTTTTTTTTTTTTTTTTTTTTTTTTTTTTTTTTTTTTTTTTTTTTTTTTTTTTGTAGAAAACTTTACACTTTCAAATAGTCTTAACTTGTCCTGGGACACCCCTATCAATTTTGTGTATGAGCCATTTTTAACAAAACAGCAGGGGCCTTATGTAGCTCATATGCCATTGGTTAGTAGGTTCAGCATCGCTGGGGTGATTTTCAAGAAGACAATTTTTTTTCCTGCTTTTTTCAGTGTCATATTATTTGTAAAATTTCAATTTTTCCTGAAGTGGGGGTTTCATGTTTTTTGTGTATTTGTATCAGTAAAGCAATTTAATGAGAGTTTTTCTTTTTCATAATTCACTTGTAACTTTATTTTAAGCTAAAGATAACACCATAAAATGTATGTGCGAATATGCTTTTATTACTGATCTATAATTATTTATTTTATTTATTAATTTATTTTTATTTATTTTTTATTTATTCTTTTTTTTAATATTTAAGTATGTGACCTTATTTTTTAGGCAACAATTCAAGTACTAGTTCTTCTTTAAGTGGAATTAATTCTATTAGCCCTGTGACAAGTATGGCATTAGGAATATCAAATTCATCGTTAGGCAGCTTATCTGGAGTAAATGGGTAAATATGTTTTTTTATAGTTTTATTTTTTAAGGAAAAGTGCTCTACAAGATGGAAAAAAAATAATCTTTTATGTTTCTTTATTATGGTCTGATTGAAACAGTTCAATTTGAAAATCTGTTTTTCTCCAGACTTTAAGTTTTTAGCTCGGGTTTCAGGAGGTATTAATTTTAGAGGAAAGTTTAAAATTGATTTTTTTTTAAATTATTTATATATATATGTATATATATTTACATTATTACTGCTATGTATTAATTATAAAAAATTTTATCATAAAAGGAAGTACTTAAAAACTAAACTACTGTATAAATCCAACGTAACAATTGTCATGGGACTGGAAAAGGTTACCGTTAAATCAACCGGATTTGAAATAGAGTGCGGGATTGCACGAAATGCGCAAGAGATCAAACAGAAGGTGTTGAAGAAAATTTTGTAAATTGTTCTGCAATAAAGAAAAAAAGTGACATAATTTTGAATTGAATAAAGGAATAGAGTAATTTTTTTAATAAAAGCAGTGCACATAAGCATCCCTTTCATTTAATGTTTTATAATAGACTAAAGCTGTATGTCGATTCACTTCGAAACCATTAGAAGAATGACATGTATTTTTTTTTTTTTTTTGCACTTTGAAAATGAATCAACGCGTAACTTTCGTCAATTATAAAATGTAAAATGAAAGACATGCTTCTTGCAGACTGCTGAGGCGTAGTGTGACCAAACATTTTGGGAGGGCAACAGCTCTTTTGCAAAGAAAAGTATTGCCCCCCCCCCCCCCCCCCCCCGTTTTTCAAACCGATTTTTAGATTTAAAAAAATAAGAAAAAAACCATCCCGATCTTAAGAAAATGTAATAGAAATAATAAGTGAACAAATAGAATCAAGATTTCAAAAAGGGTTTTTTTTTCGGCAAAACTTTGAATGCAAATGCTTTTTAACCAAGCTTCAGTCATATGAAAAATGAATTGGTGAATAAACATACCTTCATAGGGGCCGCTGACATGATAACATTTCTATCTTATTTTTTCTTTTGCCTTTTTTCTATAAAAATGTTGTGGAAATTGCAGTTAAGTTGAGAAAAATAAGGGCCTCCAAAATAAGTTTTAAATAGGGAAAAAGTTGAAACAGTAAGCGAGATTTCAAAAATGTCATGACTCTAGTCACACCGGTAGTTCTAAGCGTTTAAATATGAAAAGCGAAATTAAACGAGAATTTTACAGCGATATTGAGGAGGCATGACATTCAAAACAAAAGAAACTGAATAGTATCTCTGAAAAGGTTCATATCAGTTCTAAATTTTGAAAGTTTTTTTTGACAGGGGCAGCGAACGCTTGTATTTCAAACTAATAAAAATGCATAAGGCTGGAAACTGAAAATTTCATTATGGAAAAACCAAAGCAGTCAAATAATTTCAGAAAAAAAAAAACAGATGGAGAGTTGCTCTGAAATTTTTTATCAATAATTTATAGACATTGCCAAAAAGAGAGGAGACCCTAGTTTCCATTGACATGCAAAATTATACTAATAGCAGAATTCTTTGCAGCAGTTCTGTTGTTGTTAAAATCAAAAAACAAAACATTGATTTTAACTCTGTCAAGCACAATTTAACTTTTAAAATATTTTAACAAAGCAGAAGCGTAAATTTCAATTTATTTTACTGCTTAACTATGCATTGGTTTAGTCTATAGCATCTGATGGTTGCATTGAAATCAGAAAATTCTGCTTTTGAGTGAAAAGGCTTCATGTGGGTTAGCCAGTCATTGAAAATTGTGGAAGACAGTCTGCGAACCTTTCCTCCCACAAACGTTACCAAAGATGGTCTAAAACTGCGTTCAAGAACTAACTTCAAAAATTTTATGGGGGGTAGCGTCTATCTCTCGCCAATAACATTTAATGTAGCCTTAAATTTCGTTTAAGGGCTTGAATTTTTAATAATTACAGGGGTTAAGCTTCCGAAAACTCCCCCCTAAAATCATTGCAAGCTGAATAAAATTGTTTCTCAATTTCCAATTTCGAAAAATCGTTGGTCCTCATCACAATATCAAAAGGATCGCCCACAATTGCATATTTTAGATTTTTCATTTTCAAAAAATTTCTGGGAGTAGGCCCCTGGGTCTTCTTTTAAGATTGTCTAAAACTGTTTTTGAACTACAATTTTGAAAAAAAATTGGGAAATAATCCACAAAACCCCCATTCTTTAATGTAATTAGAGAAATGGTATTACAATTGTGTTTTTAAGTTTCAATCTTTAAAAATGGCCAGGGAAACGCCCTCAGATCGCCTTTCCATCCTAACCTTGGCAAAGATATTCTAAATGAATTTTTAAGGCCCCAGAAATTAGAAAAAAGAGATACGCTTCTTGATTTTTGTGCTAATTTCTTAATAGCTCTGGGGACCAAAGGTTAAGTGTCCAGCAAGTTGGGGGTTACCCCACCCCCTGCCACGCCTATGACAGGCTGCATTTATATTAAACATTAACTCTATTTCTTAATTCTATTTTAAGTTATCTCAACTTTTTTTTTTTTCTTTATTGCAAGTAAATTACAAATTTTTCTTCAATAGCTTCTGTTTGATCTCTTTACAAAAATGGCAGATGGAACACATTTCCTTGTTATTAAAAGATGAGAGAATCAGAATTTTTATCAATAGGTTTCAAAGAGAGTTTAAACTATAAGGTGAGTTGGGGGAAGTGCAGCCCTTAAATTGTACAAGTCGACTTTATTAAGACCTAGACATTACAAGACTTGATACAAATTTTTAATTTTTATTTCGTATGTTACCTGTTTTAGTGTGTTTCCCAAGACATGAGCCTGTTAAAATCATTGCAGGTAAAAAAGTTGAAAAAAAAATTTTAAACTGTTGTGCTCTAGGGCTGCACTTTCTCAATAAAAGTGGGGAAAGAGCATCACCTATCTGAATTTTTTTTTAAAAACCGTTTGAAAAAATAAGGGGCAAGTGCAATCAATAGAGTATTTTTTCCTGATTAAAATCGATTTTTTTATTTTCACCTATTCATTGGGAAGTTATTACAATTTTCCTAATGAAACCTGTCAATGTAAACTGAAGAACGTTCAAGGAACAATGAATTATTAAACAAAATTGTGAAGTTTTTATTTTAAATTAAATTAAAGAACATGAAAGATAACTTTTATTGTGCTAATAAGCTTAAAAAAAAAAACTTGCATATCAAGGAATAATCTTTAAAACTTGAACATCAACGAACTAATAAAATATTAACTTAATAATACAAAAGGTAACTATACAACTGACAAAACGTAACATGTCTTTGACGAACTTGAACATATTTTTTTGTACAAGTACACTTAGTATAGTAATTAACAACTTAATTTATAATATGGAGCAGTATATATAAGCAGTTATATTGGAGCAATATAGACTAATGACACTTATTGTTGGTTAGACAAAGATGCAGGTATTAAAAATTAATTATATTGCTTCATTAAATCATTGCAAGCAAATTATATCTCATAAAAGAACATTGCCAGATTAATGGGAAATTGCAGCCTCAAGAAATGCGAGGCTGCACTTGCCCCTTTCTTTTCGGGCCGCACTTTCCCAGTCGTATAATTTTCTGGGGCAAGTGCAGCCCTAAAATTAATTGATTCTAAAGTAAAAAATAATAAATCTCATTTTTAAAAATACGAAAAGTAGACATGAAATAGTTGTACTTACGTTTTGGAAGCACGAAAAAGTGAGAACAACAACAGAAGAAACAATGATTTCTCGAACCATAACAACATGACACTGTAGTGGGAATGAGAAAAGTTGGGAAACGAGGGAGAGAGTAGAGTTACCATTCAAGTAGCGCGATCTTACGCACGCAGTGCAAAGTAATAACGTTTACCAAGCTACCCAGATAGCAAGCAGCCTTGCAGATATTCCCGGTTTCTGATTATTAGCCTAAGCCGCACTTACCCCAAGACCGCACTTACCCCAACTGACCTTACTTCAATCAGCAAAAATAATCTTCAGAGAAATCTAGAATTCTGCTGCATGAGTACTGTAAGAGTAGAGGATCATTGTCAGGTGTTACATAATCCAAATAAGTTAAGTATTAAAAAAGTTTTGTAGGGATAATAAATTATCCCTATAAAACTTTTTAAAAATGATTTTTTTTTTCTTTTAATACCGAAAAATATGCAGAATAATGTCATTAGAAATGTTTTTTTTACACTATTCTTATTATTCTTAATATTTATTATATTTTCAATCAAAAGTTTTTTTTTTTTGTCATCTGAAATGGAAATTTTTGCACAATTATTTTCCAAAGTGAACAACTTTTTAACAATTATTGATATTAATCGATTTTTATCCTTTGTCTTTCCGGTATTAAATGTTCTGAAAAATTGTTGGGCTTTTTTAAGCGCAAAAAAGCTTTAAAGTAAAAACTTGTATTTTCTGCAAAACAAATTACCAATGGTATCAAAACTAAAACTGAGTTTCTTCTGTTTAAGGCTAGATTGGCGACATTACTGATGCCAGGGTGTCTGTTATGTTTATGATTTTCTGAATGCTGTCAAATGAGATTTCTTTTTCAACATAACTTGTGCGATGTGGCCTAACAGATGTATAAGTTACAGTCTTTTTGTTTTTTTCAGTTCTAAATATACATTTTTAATACTTACTTTTTAGAGCTAATTTTAGTAATTTACAATGAATGTCTTTTTTTAACTTACTCTTCGGCTGAGAAAAAGAAAGAGAAGAAATTCAAAGTTTACGCGGAATGTTACTTCTAAACTTTTGGGCCCCCCAATGTTGCAGGCCCAGACCAACAGGTGTAAATTCTCCCCCCATCCCCTGTGCATGCCCTTGCTTGCAGGTTAAACAGGGACTAACTTATTGGAATAGGACTTTTAAGTCTACAAGTAACCATATCTATTTTCTTTTTAGGATTGGAAGTAAAACTGCACTCTCCACCAATGGAGCTTCATTAGAAGCTTTAACTCAAGCATACTCGGGCATTCAGCCATTTTCTGGTTTGTCTCCCTTATTTTCTTTTACTTCCTAGATTATTCAAGTATTAACTACAGACACTTTCTTCAACATTTTAAATTTTAGAAAAAGTTTCAAGTACAATAGTTCTGCTTATATGTCTAATGTACTTATATGTCTGTTATTCTGTATTTATACGGAGATTTTTGGGTCCTAAAAATAAATTGATTCAAACAAGTATACAATATATTTCATTTGATCTTGCCAGGGATTAGGCACGTGTGAATGCACAAACTAAGTTCTGGTGCTGATATGAATGTAATATACAAAATTAACCATGTTTTATTTTTCCCTTTTTACTAATTTTTTTTTTTTACTCTATAGTGTTTATCTTTTTGAATGAATCAATAACTAGTTCTAGGAAAAGAAATTAAAAGCTCTCAATTTTTTTTTTTTTTTTAAAGCATTTATTGAAAAAGAACCCTTGAAAAAAAGACAAGGTGGAGAAAATAACTGAAGATGTATTGTTGAAGCATATGACAAAAAGTAGAAAGTGTTTTTCTAAAATCCAATCCCAGTGGTACGACAGCTCATGGAGGCAAAGGCCTACTGTGCCCATCTGTCTTCCTGACCAAGGGCTCTGGGTCGCTAGTCAGATGTTCCGGTTAGATGGTCAGCCAAATGCGGATCCCCTGGGGTGTTAAGTTCCTAAGCACGCTTGGTACTCATTTGATCAACCCACTGAAGGGATGATCTGCCGAGTTGACTATGCCCGACCTGAGGATAGAACCTAGAACCTACAGCTTAGAAGCGTGAATAGCTGCCACTGAGTCACTGGGCTTCAGAGTGTTTTTCTAATTTTATCCAAAATCTTGTGAGGTATACAGACAATATCGCCTGTATTCACCAGTAATCATGTTTTTTTTTTTTTTTAAAGTTTCAATATGTACCTACATGATGCTTTATTAATATAAAATAGCTTTTTTTTTTTTTTAACTCTGTTGTAGTTTTGTTGAACTCAAACATGAATATTTTTAAAAAAGTATTGTAATGGTACTTAGAACTTCTAGAAGCTTAAGGTATTGGAGAAAGGATTAGCAAACACCACAATTTCATGCTCCTATTTTCTTTTATCTTAAGGTTGACTGTTACGTTAGAGTGTTACATATCTAAGAGTTAAATGCTGATCGCCGTCTTAACTTTTCTTTCAATTATTAAAATTTTTGCTCTCTATATTTTTAGTATGATTTAACATAATGTGGAATGGTACAGTTATTGGTATTTCTCCTGAAGAGAGAAGGGGGTGCCCTTCACCTCTTCCTCCCAAATACTTTGTAAACCATCTAGAATAATATTTTCTACGGAAAAGAAAAAATGCTCCCCAAAACTCTAACCTAAAAATTATAATGCCACAGTTTGAGAAATAAACCCATCATCCAGACCCAACTTTACCCCTCCTCCCCCTTGCTTTGAAACATTATTTCATGTTTTAATATATAAGTGGTAATGGTTTTTGTTTTTCTGTTAAATTTGTACTGTAAACTCTTGATTATCCACAGCCTTTTACACTTAGGAAACAAAACTTTTTCTTTGCGGATAACTAACTGAACATATTAGGGTGACTCAATAAATAACGAGTCAGAGGCTATAAAACAGATTTTATTCCACATTTTTCAAAAATACTGTAAAATTGTTTAAAAGCTTGTCACCCCCTCCCCCCCCCCCCCCTCCCCCACCTGAAATTGTTAAGCATTTATTTTTATAAGCTACACGCCCACTGAAAAATGAGTCGCAAAATTCTGTGCTCATAAAAGTCCTTTGGCTGCTGCTGATACCAATTACGCATGCACTCCTTTACTTCATTGTTCAAATGAAATCTTTGTCCCCCAAGTTTCTTCTTTAGTTTCTCAAAGATGTGGAATCACATTTGGATAAATCTGGACTATACGGCAGGAGGTTTGACTACCCACATAAATTTTCACAAAAAGTTTCTTTGTTGCGTTGACTGTGTTGTCCCAGTAAACTTTCACATGCTGTCTTCCAGTTATGCAACAGTGCTAGACCATAGATAGCCAATGCAACAGAGGACCTTTAGCGGAAATTTAAGTGGGAAGTTTTGAATCGCCCCCCCCCCCTTAAAGTCCAGATATATTTCCATGTGATTTTCATATCTTTGGGGAACTCAAGTAGACACTTTGAGGGACAATGATTTCATTCGTACGATGAAGTAAAGGAGTGCATGCGTAATTGATTCCAGCAGCAGCCAAAGAAATTAAGCTCCTAATTATGTGACTAATTTTCCAATGGGATAAGTGTTCAACCAATTTGTCTGTATTTTTGAAGAATATCGAATGAAATCTTTTTTATCCTTTGACTCGTTATTTAATGACTGACCTTCATAAATAAATGCTCACATTTTAACTTGTCATTAAAAAAATTTTTGTAATTGTTATTACTATCTTCAACTTCCCTTCCAATGACATCTAACATTTCATTGTCACCAAGACCTGACAAATAGAAGCCTGATTTTTAGATCTACACTACTTACTGCTTAACATCTATTGTTTTTACCCAATTAGTAGATTATCCACAAATTTGTTTATCTGTGGTTGCCGTGCCACCCTAATCAGCAGATAATTTGGAGTTTTCTGGATTAAACATATACTTCTTTTGCCCCTACTGCCGCCCACTGGAAAAATTATAAATGATGGGCCTGCTTCCTCCCAAGTAAATTTTAAAACTTTACATTATTTGATTTTTCAAACCCTGGGAAAAAATTCTGGACAAACCCCTGTGGTTGGACAAGTTTGGCGCTCATCTTCCTTTGAGCAAACCAAACTTTGTTGTAAATTACCTTTTGTACTCCCTGACACAAATCAGAGTTCCTCATGTGCTCTGACTTTCTTCACTGCAAAATTAAATTCATAGCTTTTGACTAGATTTTGATCAGGGCACCTCTTCAGAGCAGGCGGAAGTGAATCAATTGTCTCTCTGGTGTATGCTACTGCTCATTGCTTTTCGAAAAGTTTCACAAGAGAAGGTACAAATAATTGCAAATTAATGTTGTGTTGATCAATGAAATTCTGTTTATATATTTATTTTATTGTTAATTTCTTGATTCATTTTTTGACTTATTTATTGTATCTACTGGAAAGATCTGGAAGTAAAGGCGGTTATAAAAATTAATTTTTCAATTATGGTAAGAATTTGCATCTTACATTCTTCTCTTTCAGCTATTCCATTTACCCGAATAGGCCTTCAGTCCCCCAGTCCAGCAGGCAAACAAATCGAAGGTATATTCTCTTATGATGATTTTTCGGAGGGGGGTGTCATTATTTTTTGTTTATTAAGCTGTAGTTTTTTCTATGTTTCAATTGAAAGTGCTTAATTTTGAAAGTCTGATAAAGGCATACTTGCCAAACTCTCACCTGATTTCAATTTTTTTACAATTTCTTCCTAAAAGACAAAAGAATATACATATTATGATAACAAGATCGACTACCATCCATTATTAGAGTTGCTATTCATAAGGAGTTTCACTAGGGTGGGCTGAAAAAATTTAAATTCTGCCAAGCACTTAACCTTAATGCAGAAAATTTGTAACCCTTTAACACGAATTGCTATGCAAAATTTTGTCTTCTGCTCTAGAAAAGGAGCTATATTATAGAGATTTTAAGAAAAGGAGTTGTATTACAGAGATTTTAAGAGAAAAAACAAATTTCCAAAATATTTTAATTTCCACCGAACCTTTTGCCTTAGTGTTTTAATTTTGTAACTTCTGAACACATACTACCAGGACTGCGGAGGAGTTGAAGAGTCAGAGTCTTTTATTATACATACATGAGGCTTAGGAAAGTGACTCAAGATGAGTCATACTTTCCTAAGACTCATAATTTAATTCAGAATTATAAGTCTTAGGAATAAAATATGAATACATACATTTAAAACATGTAGGAAGATCGAACTAATAATGTAGGTAAGGTACGTTGTGCTCCAATGGATTCCAAGCCACTGCGGCATCCATGGCAACAAGCAAGCTGACTTGTTGGCTAAAGAGGCTTTAACATTAAATCCACCTTGCCTCCCGATTCCTCTTCGAAACTCCAAGCGACATCTTGGGAGCAATATCAGGCTCAAAAGAATTTCATCTCTTTGTGGCATTGCCAGCGAGAAATCTTGGGCGTGTCTTCTTGACAACAAGACTGCAACTTTCCCTTCTCCCTAGAGTTGAAGGGTTACATCTTTTCGTCTCATTACTGGTCACGACAACTTACAAGCCCATCTTTTTAAAATCGGACTGGCGAGTTCCCTGCTGTGCCCACTATGTGAAGGGACTAAGCAAATGACAGGGGAGCATCTTTTTGATTGCCACTTTCTTCTCGATGTGCTGAAGGATGTCGACTTCAGGGAGCTTCCCCGCTCTGCTACTGCATATTTGTTGTATTGGACTGCAATGCGCCTTATGTCCGAGAGGACGTTGGTGGGCGTAATTTTAAAAAAAGTATTTTAAAAAGTTTAAATGTATGTGATCCATCCTGGTGTAAAATAAGAATCAACACTAAAAAAGACAGCCAGACATTTGTAGGTATTCATTCAATGTATCAAGATACTTACCACAAATTTATCTAAATGTAATTGATCCCATCATTGTTCAGAACGCATTTTTTGCATCTCCAGAAAATATCTTGTTCTGTTAGCAGCAGGGTTTCTGCTATGCTAGCATTTTTTACAAAATGTGAAAATGGAACGAAGCATTTTCGCTTTCTTGCTCCAATAAAAAAAAGGGAATAAAGATGCACAATTATTCAAGAGAGAAAGCAAGCATGACGATATTGAACTTAATCTTATTTATAAATCTTAGCTAATATGTATAAACTGTGTGTGTTATAAAGTTCAACAATATTTTGTCTTAATGAGCACTATGTCCTCCCATTAAATGCATTATTGGGTACGTTTTTTTTTTTTCCAAAAACATAATTTGTAATGTCTACTATTTGTGTTCAGTTTTCATCACTTTGAAGTGTGAAGAGGTTGAATCATCCACCAAATCAAAAATGTTCTGCTGTTAGTGCTCTTGTTAATTGTGCTTTAAAGACTTGTTCTTCAGAGGAACTTCTTAATGCAGAACTTAACTATCTTAAAGCTGTGGCAATTGATAGAGGCTATCCGCATACTTTGACTCCTTTTAAGGCTTTCTGAAAGATCCCAAAGTAATGTTCGAAAAAGAACTTTTATCACTAAGAATTTGGTCATTTTACCATTCTTTCCTTCTGTTAGTTTTCAGGTCGCTAAGATACTTAAAGATTTCCAATTCCAGGTTGTGTTTTCACCAATTAATAAACTTTCGCTCTCGTCTCTTAAAGATTCAATTGATCCTCTAAATGATTGTGGAATTTATAAAATTGACTGCATTTGCGGTCTTGCCTATATTGGACAGACCCGCCGTTCTTTGAAATTTCGTTTAAAAGAGCATAAAAATTATGCGAGAAAACAATCCAATAAGTCTATTATTGCTCAACACTGCTGGGACTCAAATCACTCCTTTGATTTCAACTCATTTAAAATGATCCAGAAATGCCCAAATTCATCAGATCTTGATTTTTGGGAGTCTTTCCACATTCTGAAGAATCGTTTTAATCTAGTTAACGATCTTTAAGCCATTCCGTATTTTTCTGCAGTATGGCATCCGTTCATTAATTGGTAGTTTTTTTTTTTTTTTTTTTGCCCTCTTTGATCTCATATTCTCCGTTGTGTTGTAAACGGTTATTGTAATGTACTTTTTTCTGTCTTTACATTTCAATTTCATGTTTTATTTTGTACTTGTTTAACTCCTTTCTGTTTTCCTGAATTATGTTGATTCTTCCTTTCACTAAATGTGGCAGTTGATTTGTAGCAAAATTTTTTCGGACATAAATTTATTGCTAATTTTTTAATGAGCGGTTTCATAATTGCTTATTTTGAGATTTAAGCTGTCTGCTGTCCATTTTCACTACTTTTACTGGGTGTCTTTACATCTAGAAGCTCACACCTTTGAATTGAAAAAGGAGTTCCATGAAACCCTATTTCCTATATTTACATGTCTGTCATAATAAAATAGCACAGTATAGTTAAAATAAATTCGAATTTATTAAGATCTTCAAGAGCTATATCTTTGGCAGGCCTGATAAGCATTAAAACTAGATTTGAAGAATGATGTTGGCTTAAACTATAGGATAAACATTTTTGAATGGGCGTGGCAGGCTTCATAAAAAAATAAAGTATAAGAAGTGTTGAAAATACTAGTCTACAAAAAGGTATTAATGTCCAAGCAGTAGAATCGCATAGCAGATAAAAATGAGAGAGTGTTACAGAAGCGGATGCAATCGGACTTCAAAAGCTACACCTAACGATCGCACCCACCCACCGTCACACTCCAGCATTTCCCCCTCTTAACCAACAGCACAAAGTTTCTTACTTCTTTCTACTCAAGAAAGAACCGTGTGCCTCAGCACGAATCCTGATGGTAAGGTGGGCATGGAGAATGGCCATGGCAAAACAATGAGCATACAAGTCTTCAGCAAAAAATAAAATAGAAGGGTTGAAAATATAAAGGTTTAAGGGATAGGATGGTATAGTAGGCAAAAATGAGCGAGTGTTATGGAAGCAGATGCGATCGGATTTCAAAATGCATAATGAAAATCTTCCTCGGATCTGCGATTTTCCGCTTTTTGTATTTTTTTTTCCATTTCCTGGCCACTGAGCATTTTTTAGCGATCGATCGCGTTCTTCCCATTAGGATTTTTACTAACTCACATGTTCACTCTAAGGTAGAAAGAAGAAAAGAACTTCGTTTCATTGGAAGGCTCGAGAATGACGTAGAAATAGTCTGCGTTTATGCATTTCGAAATCCGATTGCATCTGCTTCCATAACACTCGCTCATTTTTGTTTACTATACCATCCTATCCCTTAAACCTTTATATTTTCAACCCTTCTATTTTATTTTTTGCTGAAGACTTGTATGTTCATTGTTTTGCCATGGCCATTCTCCATGCCCACCTTACCATCAGGATTCATGCTGAGGCATACGGTTCTTTCTTGAGTAGAAAGAAGTAAGAAACTTTTTGCTGTTGGTTAAGAGGGAGAAATGCTGGAGTGTGACGGTGGGTGGGTGCAATCGTTAGGTGTAGCTTTTGAAGTCCGATTGCATCCGCTTCTCTAACACTCTCTCATTTTTATCTGCTATGCGATTCTACTGCTTAGACATTAATACCTTTTTGTAGACTAGTATTTTCAACACTTCTTATACTTTTTTTTTTATGAAGACTGCCACGCCCATTCAAAAATGTTTATCCTATAGTTTGAGCCAACATCATTCTTCAAATCTAGTTTTAATGCTTATCAGGCCTGCCAAAGATATAGCTCTTGAAGATCTTAATAAATTCAAATTCATTTTAACTATACTGTGCTATTTTATTATGACAGACATGTAAATATAGGAAATTAAAGATGCTTATATTCTCGAATCATGACATAGTGCTTAAAATGACCATCAAAACTCAAAGTTTTAGATTGGGTTTAGTTTTTTAATGATTTTTATAGAATATGCCCAGCTGCTCCACAGAATTTCAAAATGCTCCTCAAATTGTTTCTCCAAGGTTTGCCACACTGATAATGTCATTTTGTAATTATGGTGTCCATTGATTCAGTTTGTATTAAGTTTAATTATATGGAAATTTTATAGCATTAGATGTCACATTATAAAGTTTTAATTTCACCTGATTTGTGAGCTATGGGAAATTGCAAGTGGTAAATGGGACTGATATATCTGTTAAATAAAATAAGCTTGCATTTATTTAAGATTTTATTCATTTGTTAGCATTTCTAGTTGTAAAAAAAAATTATCTATAAATATTTAAAAGACGGTAAAGTATGAATATAATTCCGCGTAATGTAAAAGATATATATATATTCAAATTTTAAGTCTTGCAATTTTTCCTCTTTTTTGACTTCGGGTTGTTTTCATCCCTGATTCTGTAACCTGTTTATTTGTGCTAAATAAAATTGGATATTTCCTGTTATTTTTTGGCTCAAAGATATTTATTTATTGCTTACATAAATATTAGTTTTCGAATATTTAGTTATGAGGATAATACAAAAATTAAAACTTAGTTTGGGACGTTATATTGGAATGAACGGTTCCGTTTGAATGCTCTAATAGACATTAAAATAACATTGCATGTGTGGAACAGTAAATGGGACTTCATGCTTCAACCGCTATAATGGAAGGGTCGCAGTAATGGGACATCATTCTACAGAGCGTTGGCTGTAATGTAAAAGTAAACGTCGATTAGTCAAGTAACCACAAATGGATAAATTTTAGTATCCACTGAAAATCTTGGTTAGATTCTTGTGAAATAAAAATTTTGTAATGACTTTTGGCCCTTACGCAATGACACATGCTTTTCTTCTATTGACGCTCAGTTTTTGCTTTCACACTTATTGTTTTACACTAATCTCTTGACAAAATTACCATGCTTGAAAAGAATAATTAATTTTTATAAGATGTGTGGAATAAACATTATTAAATTGAAAGGAAAGGACGTTGCTATGGAAAATGCAAGAGCACTAATATTTCACTTTCTAGAATAATAATTTTTAAAAATGTAAAGCAAAATTTGCCGCTCTAGGCAGCTGCTTACGCTTTCTGTTGAGAAATTGGGCCCTGCCCATCCCATTGTTTTTGTCACACTTGCCTCACCAAAAATTTTTACAGAGAATAAAAATTTGATGTGTTGAAACATTAGACTTCAGGAAATTTTCATGTTTTTCCATGGAGAAATGCATTTGCTTATGTAAAGAAAGCTTTGTTTTTTTTTTTTTTTCCGACTGGTATGACAACGAGATCTTATAACTTTGTTTGTATTTAAAATCCTGTCAAATATTTTGCGATGGGAGATTAGGTGTTTCAAAAGATAGACAAATATCACAAATGGTAATGTATACCATACAATAAAAATGCTGCTGCTTTAAATAGAAATCCTGGATAAATGAAAATACTGTTTTCTTTAATGAAAATTTTTTTACAATTTCATAAACCTCATGTTAGTGCCTTTAATTTAATATTTTACCTGTACTAATAGAACAAGTTTTAAATTTCAACCCTCATGTCCACTTTTTCATGGAATTGCCCAATAGTGTCCTGATATTGTAATATTTCATGTTTTTTCCCAAGCCACTGCAAAGTCTGAAGTTTGAATAATACATATCTTTATACAGCTCTAAATTCTGAAGCATAAGCCGCATATTTTGTAATTGTAATAATGTAGTTAACAAGCTTTATAAATCATTTGTAATTTTTTCCTTAATGAATCAAAATGTTCAATTGACTGCAGTTCTTATTTTAATCTTCACCCTCTACAACAGTCACATAATTTAATAGGGTTTCCCCCCTGAAATTCAGGCTTCTACCAGAGCAGAGAATTAGTACAGATATATGAAACTTTGCATAATAGTTTGTGTCAGGAAGTCACAAGATTCCCACACTAAAGCTAAATATTCTGCAGAATTTTAATTATTTTGTAATAATTCTCTTTACTTGATTTTGACGGAACAAGGACCCCTAAAACTCAAGTCTCTTGCCAGAGCTGAAGACATTTACTTAGTCTTGAAATTTTGGCATAGGCTCTACAGAATTTTTTTTTTTCATCCCTCCCCTCTATTTTTTGTGAAGTTGGCTGCTATAAGATGATTTACTGTGTGACTTTAAATTTACTCCATGCATTTCATTGTGTCAATGATTTAAGCAATAGTATAAAATGAAGTAATGTTTTGCCCCATCTCTCCATAGGTCCTGAAGGAGCAAACTTATTCATTTATCATTTACCACAAGAATTCAATGATGCAGATCTAGCACAGACATTTATGCCATTCGGAAACGTTATTTCTGCAAAAGTTTTCATTGATAAACAGACCAACCTTAGCAAATGCTTTGGTATGTATTCTTCTGTTTATTTGATTTTTTTTTTATCTTCCTTTTAATGAGTGTGATAACATTTAGTTATTTATTTTATTTAAAGGATTTGTTAGTTATGATAATCCCAGCAGTGCTCAGACAGCTATACAGGCTATGAATGGATTTCAAATAGGCATGAAACGTCTAAAAGTTCAGCTCAAACGATCGAAGGAAGCAAGCAAGCCATATTAACTTTGGGATTTCTTATTTCCGCTTTTATTTAATGATGGTTAGTATTGCTTATATTTTTCTATGCTACTTATATATTAATAAAGGTTTGGACAGCACTTAAAAATTTCATAACACTCATTTAGACGAGATGCTGCTTTCACTCTCATAAAGTAAGGCATTCTTTTCATTTTGTGGGAGATTTAAGCCTAGTAAGTTGAAGCTAAGTTCTTAAGTAATGCATTGCTTTACTTGAAAAAAGCATTTGATGAAAGCTTTCAGGACAGCAGGTATGTCATTTTTGTTTTTCAGAAAGACACCTCATTGCTTTCCGAAAAATAATGGAAAGATAAATTGTTCTGATTTTGTTGGTAAGTTTTGTTTTTCAATCAACTGAATTGGTAAGGACATCTGTTAATTTTATATAACTTATTTTCCAAACATCATAGTTAAATAACAGCATTTAAATTAGTGTTCGTTAAATTGTGCTCATGTATAATTTTGTAAAAATCTTTATTTAATTTCAAAAAGATTTTACTTTATGTTGCTTTTAATGGGAACGCATAGGGTGCTTGAACTAAAGAGCATATGAAGTTTAAGTATTTTTTTCCTTTGCTTTCCTTAATTTTCAAGATTTGCATTGTAATTAAAGACTTCGAATTGAGTTCCTTAGATTATTCATCTTGTCTATCAACTTGAAACTAAAAGGCAATAACTTCTTTGGAGACTAAATGAATTTAGCTTTAATTTAAGCTAGCCGTCCCGCATTTTTCACACTATCTGGACTGATCAGGGAAGAAGAGATCTCCCCAGTTAGTCGAAAGTTTTTAAATCATATAAAAAAAAGATTAATGTTGAAAAATTTCATCTATTGCACTTGATTTCAAAATTCAACATTGATTTTTTTTTTCTTTTGTAGAAATTAGAGTTGTTAGCCCCCATACAATTATAACTTTGATGCTAAAAAACTAGACACCTTCTGGTGAAAAGTTAGTTAGTAAAATTTTTTTTTTTAATCCTGAAATTGAACACTACTGTTAGTAGTAAACTTTATGTAAAGGGAAGGTGTTCGAGTCTTCTCTCTCAAAACATTTTTAGAGCTGAAGAACTAAAAGCGCTATTTTAAGCTAAACTTGGAGACATATGGGAAAGTGATATTCTAGTACTTCCCTGAAATAGTTTTCAGACTTAAGTCTCAAAAATTTTAGGCTATGTTTGGTGATTAAAAGATGAGAGTATGGAGCTCTTCATGTACATCTTTCCTAAATTCCAGTCCTAAAATCACAAATTTAGACCATCTTTGGTAAACTTAGGGGGGAACATGTTCAAAGTTTTTTCTACGAAAATATTTTAAATGGATATTAATGCACTACTTTAGGGTATATTTAGGTGACTTATGGTGGTATGTCAAGTGTTCTTCCTTGAAAATTTTTCAAAGTTTGAGCAATACTAAAACTATTTTAAGCTATCATTTGAGGGATTAAAGAGGAGGTTCCAAGGTTCTCCCCCTGAAAAATTCCAAAAATTGATGTCTAAACACTTGTAAGCTCCCTTTGATGAAGTTTAATGGGTGCTCCCCCAATATGTTTTTAAAGGTGAAGTATTAAAATGGCCATGTTAAGCCAACTTTGCTGAACTTAAAGGAAGGAGATTAAGGGTTCTGCGCAGGAATTTTTCAAGACTGAAGTATTAAAAGCGTAATTTTAGGCTATCTTTGGGTGATTTAAGGGGGAAGAGAATTGAAAGCTCCCCTCCTAATTCTTACATAATTGAAATCTTCAAAGCCTAATTTTAAGTTATTGTTTTACTTCAA
The DNA here is from genome assembly GCF_026930045.1 of Uloborus diversus. NCBI lineage: Eukaryota > Metazoa > Arthropoda > Arachnida > Araneae > Uloboridae > Uloborus > Uloborus diversus. The sequence goes on from NC_072733.1 coordinate 168,034,800, forward strand.
GGATAAAATGGGGTTGGGACATGTTTCCTTCAAATTTTCCGAAACTGGAGGTTTTTTCGTTAGTACAGAGAGCTGTAGGTTAACTAACGTAAATGAAAAACATACCTTTTGCTAATGACCTTTTTTTTCAGTGTTCAACTAAAATGCATTTCATTTAATTGCTGTTTGTTTCACAATGTCAATGATATAGTGTAAAAGTCTAGCTGCACCTAAGTAGCATAGAAATATAGCTGTAAGAGGATAAGAAACCAGCCCGTACGTGGACAGGGGGGGGGGAATTTTGCCCTATCTATAGCCACCCTGTCTAAGTGACCAACCCATTTTCCATGGTTTGCTGTGACTTTTAAGCCTGATGAACCAATTAAATTAGTAGGTGCAATGGTCTCTGAAGCGCCAAGTCTGCATTGACATTTATTGATTTTCCAAAAAATCATGTTAAAGACCCTTTTTGCAGCAGCAGAATACAACCAAAATGTGAGCTATGCAACCAGATCCCATAAAGAACCTTTATACATTATTTCAGCCTTTTATTTGTTAATATCTGTATTTCTCGGTTTAACTCAACGCAATTTATTCACATTTTATCAATTTGTATGGTTTATACTTTTTGATACAATTTTATTTTTAAAATTCCTTGAAATCGGCATGAACTTCTGCACTTGGCACTTTTAGGAGATTGAGGTATAGTGCTGAGTATCATATGAGGTAGTGAGAAGTAAAGGGATGCAAGTGGCAAAACTAAAAATTTGGAGATAACCAGTACCAATGGTAGGTGAACCTCTCCTCTGTCTTGGGGCAAGAGATTGTCCTAGTAGTCCTGGTAGGTGTTACTGTACCACATGATTTAGAAAAAAATTTCAATGAAAGCCTACCTAGGATTTGATCTTTCAACGCGTTTTACTCGAAACTTAAAGTAGTCCACTTGCATCCCTTTGCTTCTCACTGCCTCATATGACCCAGTGCTTTTGATTTTTTTTTTTTTTTTTTTTTGTAAGAAAACTTGATTGTTGCTTTCTATTAAAAAAAAAAAAAGCTTGCTTAATGTTTCTCATTCTATTTTTGTAAATAGTGAATGTGATGCAATGAGTCTTTTTTCCCCCTAAGACTATTAAATTTCTCTTTTTGTAATTTCTTTAACTTTTTTAATAATTATTTCCTGTTTTTCAGTCCATATTTTTCAATCTTTCATTGGAACCTCAATGGGTATTTTGTTCAGTGGAAAGTTTAGATAAAATCTTTTGTGCTTATTTATAAAACAGCTATGATTATCTTATTCTTTTGCTAACTATTTTCTAATGAAGGCATTAAAAACTCCTTACTCTAATTTTATTTTGAAAGAGTTATATCCTTTTACTATATCTATCCACTCTACTGTTGAAATAGAGTTAAAATCATTTATTCTTTTATTCCTCGGAAGGTTTTTCTTTAATGCAAAATATGATTGGATGATTTCAATCTGTAAGAACCTCCCCCCCCCCCCTTTTTTTCTGAAACTACAGAGGCAACTTACAATTTTTTTTTCGAATTCTTCTGAAATGTCATTATATTTTAGTTACAATTATGCATACTATTGAACCAAATGATGTAGCTGTGGTAAATCAGTGATCGAAGTGCATTTTTATGACTCCCATTTTGCACACTTTTACTAAAGCTAAGAATTTTTTAATTTAAGTTATTCAAAACATGCCATTAGCATAAATACAAAGTATCTGAAAAGTTTGGTTACTGGATGCATCAATTAAATAAAAAAATACTTTTTAACTACCATCAAAGTAATATCCATTTGTTAAAATACACTTATGACTTTATTGAAGCAATTGGAGAGGGCCTCTTTTGGGGAGATCAACCTTATGTCGTAGGATGTCTGAAAAAAATGTGTGCCCTGATTATACCAGCTCTCATCTTCTATGATGATGGTTTGCAGAAAGGTTGAATCTTAGTCACACGTGTCAATGAAATCTTGAGCAGTACGCATTTGAATTTTCTTCTAGTTGTCAAACATTAAAGTGACACACAATAAGAGCAGACCTTGGTGAATAATGGTGATAACACTGTCCTCTCTGTTTTCCCAATTCCTCTGCTTCCATCATCATGATAGTCCGCGATTGTTTAACTTAATGTTGATGATCTTTACACTTGATGAGAATTGATCGTAACTTGGTATGTCATTCAGGGTTTCTTTTCCTAAATGGAAGGAAGCACTTTGAAACCAGTTGTACACTCATTTTTTGCTTACGTCGTCTGTTCACCTGGACCAACATTTTTAGTTTTCTTTTGGTTTGTAGCAAAAATTGATGTTTATCAATTTCTCGATTTTAATATCGCTTGAGTTTTCAAACATTAACTATTTTGCTGCCCGTAACAGACTATTCTACATCAGTCTCTTGCAAGGCTCGATCTCTCTATTGGTCTGTACATGAGGATACACAGGGAACCAAATTTTAACTTATTTCGTTTAAAATATTCATCCATTCACAAAACTTTTTACACTTTGTATTATTTAAATTGTACTTAATAGCTTCTTATAGTTGCCAACTTTTCTAATCCGTTCATGGAGCTGCTGAATTTTTATTCATTCTCCTAAACTCCCAAAGTAAATATGTCCTAAATTTTCATCAAAACAATGAAACCCCCCCCCCCCCCAAAAAATGATAATAAGTGATTAAATGATCGCAATTGCATGTGTCCAGTCATTTTCAAAACTTGTTTTATTTCATTTTCCTTATTTAAAAATTTTATTTAAAAAAAAAATGGTTAATCGGGATTTTTCTCTGGTAAGAAAAAGGTAGAAAATGTAAGAATGACTCTTTTGCTGCATTTTTTTTTAAAACCTTAAAGTTGTATCTTTTCCTTTAAGCTTCTAAAAATGTGTAAATGAGAGTTTTTGATCCTGCAGCAATTTTTAAAGCCAAATTTTGGTTTCTATGCAAGCTAAATGTAAGAAATCCTTACCACTATTTTAAAAATATCTTTTGCGAACTCTGCTCTCTAAATTTGCTCATGCTAAACCTCCTGAATTTTATGCATAAATCTTCCTAATATTCATCTTTCAATGTTCACAGCTATAGTATATTTTTATTAGAAATATAATTTAAATTTGTTGAATTAAAATAGTTTTATGTTAAAATGTTTTGTCTTAACCTCATTAAATGTCATGATAGTCTCTAAGGAGTGGTGATATATATATAAATACTAGCAGTACCCTCACAGCGATGTCCATGCTAAAAAATTAATGAAAGTCTGTTGAATTTTTAAAAAAAATTGACGCCCCCTCCCCCTCTGATGTGAAATGATTATTTTTCTTTGTATAAAATGTGTGCACACCTTTTCAAAAAAAAAAAAAAAAAAACTATTAAAGTTTCTTTGAAATTTAATACTTTTCGTCAAATCATTAAATTAGATTTACAGTTACTTTAAAACTCTATTTAGCGAGTGAAGCGGTTTTTACTGCAATTGAAAATATTTCGCCAAATAAACAAAAAAAAAAACATCAAATAATATCTTTCAAATGTAAAAATAATTCCACAACTCTATTGTTTACTGCCAAACTCTCCCAGCAACCAGGCTATCATAATCCATCTGTCTAACGAAAAAAAATAAACATACCGTGGAACATTAAAAAATCATAGTCGGGAAAAAAAAAGAATGTCGTACATTTCACTCGGATAAAAACAAATCAAAAGTTTCTTTTCTTTCAAAACAAATCACCAAAACAATGAATTACTTTTAGGGTTTCTTTAAAACAATAATCCTAGACTGAACTGCTCAGCGCCTAATGCGCCAAGCAACCACACTACCGGAACCCAACCCTTTTGTGAGTGAAGCGGATGTTTTTTCTTTAGCAATAATAAATGTTTCGCCAAACAAACAAAAAAATATATAATCACATTAGCAGTAGTTTTCATATCTTTATATATTAAGAGCTGCGTTGCCCTGTCTACCTTCAGGATAAAAATTGTGTCAAGTGACATATATTCAACAATCAGGCTTAAATAAAAGAAAAAAAAAAGCACCATGCAAAATTTCTCTTCCAAACAATGGCGACAGATAATGAAATACTTTTAAAAAATTAAAATGAGGAAGATAGATTTTAAAAGCCTAACCATGGAAAAACGAAATAAAATAAGTTTAAGAAATTAAATGCAAAATAAGGAAAGAAACAATAGATTCAAAAAGAGTAACCGTGGAAACGCAAAAATAAAATGGTTGATAACTTAAATCAAAATGACATTTTCCGAACTTGTTTTAAAAACGCATGTAACTTTTTTCCTTTGAAGATAGAAGCTAAGTTTTTCGACCATAGGTCGAGAGAGATCTGGAGTAAAAAATCACTTTTACCAATGGTGTCAAAAAGAAAACTGTGGGACAATTCCTTCACTTTTTATTGATAGATTTAATGAAGTAAGTAGTGCCTACATTTCAGCTAAGCCTAAAAAAGTTCGAGCTAAGAACGCAATTACTCCTGCCGTAATTAAGTTGAAGGATTGAAACAAATTGTTTAGAACACTGAAAAATCCTACCCTTTTCAACGATATATAATATCAATATGTGCAAGTAATTTTTCACTCCCATATTCAGGAATTTATGTGAAATTTGGGCCTAAATTGGAACAAAAATAAGAACTATTTTTTGGATTTTTTCAAATCATACCCTATGTTACTCAGTAAAAAAGCCCCTTTCATATAGTGAAGGAATTTTTAAATAGGTGCAGTGATTCCAGAGATTACTTCCAACATATAAACACAAAAAAATCCGCCCTCTCTCTCTCTTAATAATATTAGCATAGATATATGGAAAATATAAATATATTAAATGAACTAATAAAACATAGTATTTTCACTAAAATATAACTTTTGAGGGGTAAGCAATCTAAAATGGAAAACACCCAAACAAGGATTTAATAATCTTCTCTGCTCTAGTCCTATATGTGATTTCAGTTTACTTTTACTTTCCTGCCTATTGGTTTTGTATTTCCTCTATCTTTTACATGAGAAATCAACTTATTACGATAATAGCAAATCAAAAGTTGGTTTATTTTTCTAAGTGGATTATCAATAATTTCCTGCTTTAAAAAAAAATACTTATCAAATTTTTGGTGACCATACTTATTGCTTTCCTTGAGATAGGATGAAGAAACTGTCGGCCAATGCAATGGAAAGCAATTTTTAATGAACTAAACACAGGTACCGCGAGAAATTTCTTCTCGTAAATATTTGGAAAACATTATCATGCATCTAAGATAATTTTAATTTTAAACCACATCTCTGACATTTTAACAGAATTTTCCTAATTTTTACCTTGTATAAGTAACACCCATATTTTGGAAGCATGCAAGTATCTAACATATGTTTCACCAATAATTGCATGTCAAGCTTGAATTTTCAATTGTTTTGTATCCTAAAAATATTTACCTCAATACTTAGTTTTATAACAAGTTGATTATTTCAGTATTAAAAATGTAGAAAGTAATTATGCATACTAATCAGTGAATTTCGGGTTAATGAATTAAAGTTCCTTTTAAAATTACTTCTCTTGGTATTATTTTTGGTCTTCAAAATGTTGGTTTATTTGAAGGTTAAAATGATTTGACTTACATTTTCGTGATTGAAAACATCTTTTGAAACATGACAGCATCAAATAGGTTACATTAAAAATGTAATTTTATATTAAGTTTTTTCAATCCCTTTTGCATCTTGTAAACATTTCAGTTATTTTGAAGGTTAAAAGTTTTTTTACCTAATATAATTTTTATTGGCTTATACTTTAATCCTTTTTTATTTGATATTAAATTATTAATTGTTATAACTTATGAATTCATCTAAAGCCTTTTTAATTTAGGATTTATTTTTATTCTGCAAGATTAACAGAAAAAAGCATACATTGGTACGATAAGTTTCTGAAGTGAATATAGATGTGTGCGTATGTATACAGTCGGACCCGATTTAACGAATTCATCAGGACTGATACTTTTATATGCTAAATCATGTTTATTCGTAATATCGGGGTGTGAAAAATTTTTTAAAAATTGCACTTACCTTATCTAAAAGCTCCAAAAAGCAACTGCGCAAAAATATCCATAATTAGAAAGTGTACACTTTTTATTCAGCATTCCGCGACTTATTACACACAAGTTAATTTGAAATTTTAAGTACTGTATAATGGATGTTTGAAAATTTCCTTGATATTTGACTACCACTCTATTTCAACTTTATGGAGAGAAGATACTGTCATTTACAACCTCTGCATAAGATATTTTTTTAGTTTCCTGGCCACGTAAAGTATTTGAAAAAGTAAGTTTTAATGGGAATTTTATGAGGTCCATTAGAACACTGAAATATATACACTGAACACTGATCCATAGAACACTAATCCATAGAACACTGAAATATAGCGATTCTGAAGAATCGCTATTGACTATTTGTCCCCGCCCATCAAAAGTAGCAGATTCCAAGAATTTTTTTGATTCTAACAATATGGATATATGATTTGGAAACAATCCAGTATTGCCTAACTCAAATTAACAAAAAAAAAAATCAGCTGTTAAAATATTGTTAATTCAGTGTTTATTATTCGGTAAATAAGAGTTTTTGCCTTCATTTCAGTCGGGGGGAAAAGAAAAATTCGCTGAATTGCGAAATTCGTTGAATAGAGGTTCATTAAATCGGGGTCCGACTGTATACACGTTTTTCTGGGTAAATAAATTCGTTACCACATTTAGAAAGCAGAGATTTAGCTCCTTATAGCTTTTAGATTCCACGGAATTCTTACGTTATCTGACCATGCTTTTACTGTAGAACTAGTTTCAATTAGTCTCTGTAAGAATTTGTTTTAGGACTTCTTGACCTGAAAGAAAGGACCTCAATTCAAAGCATTAAAATTCTAAAACAATTCTTATTTGCGATTGAGAACCAATTTAGTTTACAAACAAGTAAATATTATACATATCTCTCACTAGTTCATAGGGTAAGTGTTCCAACTAAGTATTTTTTTGATCACCAGTCCGACAGATTGCAGTGAACTCCTGATTATCCTTGGAATAGAGTGGCACGGTATCCGCGGATAACCTGAATAGTAGGTATAAAATTTAACTATACAGTAAAACCCCGCTAATGTGGACACTAGGGGGACAAATTTTTTTGTCCACAATAGAGGGGTGACCGCAGGATAAGGGTTTAATAATGTTATTCGCATTGGAATCGGGGAAATTAAAAAATGTCCGTATAAGAGGGGTGTCCGCACTTGACAGGTGTCCGTTAGGAGAGGTTTTACTGTATTATTAGTACATACCTTTTTTAAAAAGAATGAAAAAACCCATGGATAATTTGACCGCCAATAATCGGGAGTTTACTGTACTTAAAAGTTCCACTGTATGTAGACTATGTATATTGAATCCGGGGAAATTTGGTGCTAGAACACAATGGAACGCCGTTTCAAGACTAATGAGAAAAAAAACTAATTTTCTACAAAATCAAATTGGTCCTGACTCAAGATTCAATTAGTATTCCAATACTAAAAAATATACAGATTTGCCCTCTATCTGCAGTGGAATCTGATTAATTGATCCGCTGATTAATTATTCCAGCCGCTTATTTTGACAAAATATAAAAGGAGCAAAAAAACCCATTACACAAGCCTAATATCGTTCCCTTATTGGGAACAAATATGGAGAAAACGAAATCACTCACTTGAAGTGGCTTTTAAGCGAGTCGGCAAACTTAAATAATTAGTGCAATAAAAATTACTACTTTACTGTAATTACTACTGTTCCTGTAACTTTCAATTAAACCTAGCAATATTCACACAGGAAATGTTTAACACAGGAGGAAAGGACCAAAAATTCAGTGAAACTTCAAATTTATTCAGTTCAGTCAGCACATACAATGAAGTCATCAATGTGTTGCTTGCTGAATGAGATGAAACATTTTTCAGAAAAATCTTTTGTTGTAAAATGCATCAATTGTAATTTGTAGAAATCTTTCAATTTAGTTTTTGCGATCAGAATTAAAATGGCTAGAGACGATTTAACGAAAATAAACCTTTTTAATGTGAATTTTGTTATGAAATTAAATATTATGCACTATTATATGAGATAAAATTTAATAAATGTTAAATTTATGGTAGTCTTGAAATTTAGGAAAAAATTAATATAAAAAATGAGGTATGCAACTGTTTGCTTCCAAATTTTTTAGGACAACATTCTTAATAACTTTTGCACCTATTATTTTCTATGCTACTTTAAATAATAAGGATTATCTTGCCCAACCAGATGCTGAAGTTAAAGAAAATAAGAGGTTTGATATATTTTATCTAAAACTTTTGAAATGCATAAAATCAATGATCAAAATACCTTTTAAGCTGCCTTCTTATCTGGCTCATAGCATTTATTGATTGCCTTTTCATCCATAAGCTCATTTCTTTTGTGTAGAAAAAGGAAATACTTGTAACTGTAAAACATGTATCTGCAGTAATCTGCAATTTTGGGCTATTTGACGTTGCTATTTCTTATTTTACTTATTTTTCTTTACCAGTTTTTTTAATTTAAGATCACAAACGGTCATGGGGTCAAAGAAAGTTTACCAAAATGCCATCTGCCTACCCTTTTGGGGGGGGGGTAATCAGAAAAAATACGATAAAGCCAAATCAAGTTTATAATGTTTTCCAATACAGTCCGGCCTCGATTTAACAAATTCATAGGGACCGAAACTTTTATGTTGAATCGGGGTTACTTGTAAAATCGTGGTGTAAAATAAAATTTTACTCGTCTTATCTCATAAGCAACTGCATAAAAATTGCCATAATTAGAAGGTGTACACTTTTTATTCAGCATTCCTCGACTTATTACACACTGGTTAGTTTGAAATTTTAAAGTACTGAGTTATAGGTGTTTAAAAATATCCTTAATAATTGACTCAAAATAGTTCTCTTTCAACTGTATGAAGAAAAAAAAAATACTGTGCCGACACTCGTCATTTACAACCTTCTGCATGAGATATAATTTTACAGTTTCCAGGCCATGTAAAGCATTAGAAAAAGTAACAGGGAAGTTTCATCTTTGCTTTCTGCATCATAATCTCTATTCACTGGTTGCCCCCCCCCCCTTCCAAAAAAGGTCTTTTTCTGCTTCATACAAAATGGATATATCATTTGGAAAATGATCCAGTATTCCCAAACTCTAATTAAAAAAAAAAAAAAAAAAATTGGCTGCTAAAATAATTCATTAATTTGGGGTTTATTATTCGTTAAATAGAGGTTTTTGCCCTTGTTTTACTTGGGGAGAAAGAAAACTTCACTAAATCGCGAAATTCGTTAAATGGAGGTTTGTTAAATCGGAGTCAGACTGTCTTAGCTTTTGTTTAAAATATGAATTGTTTATAGACATTAATTTGTATATGTTTTCCTTGTGTATACTTAACAAATTCTTCATGTATTTGTTTAGAGTCTACTAATCTTTGTTGGTTTCAACCTTTGTTCCCCGTATGTTATATATTTGTATGGTTGTTTTAAATATTATTGCTTCATTACTAATGTTTTTGAAATTATTATGCTTAACTTTCGCCTCTTCATGTCTATACTTGTTTTTATGCATTGATTAAATTTTAAGTAATTGATAATGTTTAGTTTTTCTTTATTCCTAATGCATAACATATTAATTGTTTAACATTCAGACAAAAATTTTCATCTAACATGCTTAAATTATTTAAAGGTTTTTTTTTCAAAAAAACTTTTGCAAAATTGTTTTGCTAACTTTCTCATTTGTTTATTTTTTTCTCTTAGATAGCCTCTTTGATGATTTAAAACATGCCATGCCATATGTTTTCCTGCTCCTTGGTGTACATCTGTCTCCCTGTCTTTTCTTCCTGTTATATGACCCTTGACCCTAATGGTCTTCTGGATAAGCAACGACAAATTTTAATCATTGGAATCCCAAAGAATTTCTTAACTTCAAGTGCGATGTGTTGCAAAACATGTAAAAAGTGTTCTAAAGGAAGACTGAAAGATAAACAACTGCTTAAGATAAAGCATTTTGCAGTGTCAATGTTCATAACCGTCCCTTGTACAGAGCTTGGCATGTAAAAAACACACACAAAGATTGGTGTGTTTAGTATGCATCATTTTTGCTTTTTGTTTGAATTTATTATGAATGCCTGTGTTTTTAATTTGTTGAAAGCTGTAGTGATTTTTGATAGAATGCTTATGTTTTTGCTTTTTCCTAATTTCCCTATGTTTTGTGAGAATTGATAGTCTTTTTTGCTGTATAAATTACATGTAGCTCTTGGTATTTGTAATTAATTGACTGTATTTATACTGTCTGTAATTACTGTAACATAGGTCTTTCTGAATGAAACCTAGATTTATATTTGAATAATGTTAAAATTAAATTATTCCTCCAAATAATACAAAACAGATAATTATTTTATATGAAGCAGCCAAAGTTTATTAAATAGTTCTGTAATTGTCACTAAGTATGAACGCACTTCAATTCAATAATATAATCTAAAATGATTTCTGAATATACATGAAAGGTATACTGTTATTTACTTGGCATGTATATCAGGTGAAAAACCTGCAACTGTGTAGACTGGAACTCGAATGAAACACAAACCGATTGCCTTACATGTTCTTTGTAAGAAGAGTTGTCCTAATTTTTAAAATTGAAGCATGTGTGTACTTTCTTTATCATCTTCACACAATTTTGTGTCTTCATAGTTTTTTAGCAACACTATTTATGGATCTTAAATGTGCTGTTGGTCAAAGTGGTCAGCATTTTGTGTATTTTGATGCCCTTTTCATGGCAAAACCTTTTTGTAGGATAAACTTGTAATAGTTTAATGCACAATTGTATTAAAACACTAAAAGAACAGATTCTAACTTGAACTGTTTCTTGTTTCATACCTAAGAAGCTCAAACATTGTACATTCAGATTAAAACGAATCTTGTTTATATTTCTTGTAAGTACTCAAGAAGTGCACAATTCACTTTGTGTGTGCCAAATTGCAACTGCGTAGAACTTTAGCTATTTGTAAGTTGGCTACTTTGACCTTAAATTACCTTAATCTACAATGTTTGTGTTATCTAACTTAACAATTTCTTGTATAAAGCAGTTTTCTTTTTTAATACTTAAAAATTTGAGCTTGAAAGTTTTAATATTTTCCGGAGGATTTATTAATGATATGTCCCATGAGCTAACCCATTAATATATCTTTATTCTTTTCCTCTTGAATGTGATATTTGCCATTTCTTAGGAAAGGCTAAAATGTATGGTCTATCTCTATATGCTTTAGAAGATTATATGTACAATTTTTCACAAAACTGCTAGCCTAGTTGTGCACAGTTCTTCCTTTCTCTTTTCAGTTCTCCAAAAAGTTGATAGCATTGTTTTTGCTTCATTTCACTAATTCACTAAGGTGCTTTGTATAGGTGGAAATTCTGTACGGATATGACTTTTAATTCGGTTTTTCTCTTAAATTTTTTACGATGTGAATGGAATTTGTATTTCATCTGTTCTGTGTAGTGGTGTACTGTTTTATGTTCATTTGACATTTAACATTGTTTTAATGATAATCAACTTCATCTGAGGGACAATTTTGTGTTTAGTGTTTTATGAATAAAATCGTGTTTTCAATCTTTTAATCAAAATATAGTTTTAAAACAATGTTTTATTTGGTAAAAAGTTTTGATACCCTAAAATCTTATTTTGATGTTCTTAAATTTTATTTATTATAAAATTTAATTTAAACTGTGCTAGAGGTACAAACTATTGCTAAAACGATTTAAATTCATTGTTTATTTCTTATTTAGGAATGTAAAGGTATGCTGAATTTTTACACATACGTACTTAGCTTTTTAATCTTCAAGGAATATGAGGCAGTGAGAAGCAAAGGGATGTAAGTGGCAAAATTAAAAATTTGGAGATAACCAGTACAAATGGTAGGTGAACTTCTCCTGTGTCTTTGGGCAAGCGATAGTACTAGTAGCCCTGGTAGGTAATGCTATACAGCATGATTTAGAGAAACATTTCAATGAAAGCCTACTTAGACCCACAACTTTAAACGTGTTTTACTCAACTTGAAAATGTCCACTTACATCCCTTTGCTTCTCACTGCTTCATATGATATCTTCTACTTTTTTTTGTTTTGATTAAACTTATTTTTTAACAATAAATTTATATGTAAATTAAAATTCATTAATTGAATATTTTCATAAGGTTGATAGTTTTTATATTAATCTTGCTTTCTTTGTAGATTGTTTGTTGTTTGTACTAGAAATACCCTCTCAAAAACTCATAGTATGTCTAATCAAAAACTTCATTATGTGGTTACCATGCTTATTAAAGCATGTGAATATTACAGCTTCCATGGAAACGATACATTGTACAGTTTTGATACCAAAGCTGCTAAGGCTATTAGGAAAAAAAATAATTTTTTACTCAAAGCAAAATTAATGTAGATTTTATATTGTTAATCTGTGTAAATTCACTTTGACTGTCATAACATCTCTTTTTTTTAATGTAAAACAATCACATTTGGTTTCCTCATTACAAATTGGCATAAATTTTAGTTTGTTGGGTAATATATTTTTCTTTTTATTATATAATTTATTTTTATTCTGTACTAAGTGTTTCTCAGTGTTCCTTAATACCTCCTTGGGGAGGTTGAAACTATGCTTATTAATGACATTTTCATGATATTTGTGGTTTGTATTTTTGTGTTACATTGACTCTTTATACCCTTGTACAGAAAAAGCAACAAAATAGCGGCATTTCTGTACTGTAATGCCTTACCAAATTTTTAGTCCTGTTCTTAAATTGCATAAGAGGGACTTGCATCTGTACAGCAAATGGAAAATAAGAAAATTAGTAAAGAAATTTAGACAATTTTTCTGGGTAAGCTGTTCAAAGGACAGAGACATATATATTATTAAAAGATAAAACATTTTACTCTTTGTCTGTTTCTTGTGTCCTCCTTTTTCTTTCAACTAAATATTTATTTATTTATCCTATTGTCTTGGCTTACATTAAAGTTGATTCTGGAATGAAAGTGATTATACCCATCCTACACAGGTGTGCACTCAGGGAAGGGCTGAAGCCAGTCATGACAAATCTGGGATTGGGGTTTAAAACCAGTGTAACATTTGAAAAATTAAATAGCTCAGAAAGGGTTAAAGTCAAGGATATGTGTTTTAAAAACAAAAAGAAATGTGAATACACAAAGATATGAAATATGTGCATTATATATCTTTATGTCGAGGGGAAAATGGTGAATTGTTCTCACCTTAAAAAAAACCCCAACTCCTCTTACATTCTCCATGAAACCAAATAGAGCAAGATTCCACTAGGCTTACTCTCAGTTACCTTAAATTGTTATCATAGATGAAGTAAGAATTTCTACCTGTTTGATGTGAACTAATCAGGGTTGCCAGGGGTTGAAAGGTGCCTAAATATTAGTAATTTACCCTCATCGAGTTTCCGGAAATTGTTGTCATAAATGAAGAGTAGAAGCTGTAAATAAAACGCTAAAGTAATGTTGCCTATATTTTTCCGGTCCCTAAGCAGGGTTACCAGAGGCTAAAAAGAGCCCAAAAATGATAACAGTAGACCCTCGTTTATTACACGGGGGTTACGTTCCACGGAAATGCCGCGTACATTGAGACCTAATACTAGTGTTAAAATAGGAGTTTGGTTCCGTAGATAACAAAATACTTTATTCTAGTGATGGCTAATTGTATAATAAGTTTAATGCGTACTTATATCGTCTTTTAAGCACAACATGCATAAAGAAAACAAATTAATTTTGTGTTCTGTTTATAAAGAGGAGCTGGCTGTAATAGTCTTTTGGCAGTCATTAAGAATTTTTCTCTGTAATTCTTTGCAGAGCATTAACGCATCCATGATCACTTGCGTCATTTCTAGGATAGAATCTTCCTTCACTTACAAATAAGAAAGATCATTCCTATTGTCTAAGAATGACTCAAAATTTTCAATGTGAACGTTTTCGGTTGTACGTTACCAACGTCGGTATTCCGATTCCGAGTCACAACTGAATACAACTGTATTTATGTCGAGGACTGCATACTAAGTGCCTTGCCTCCATTATTTTATATACCGATAGATGGCAGCACCATCACCGGATCGAACAGTTAATGAGAATTTAGAACTAGACCAGGAGCTAATAGCTACCTGGAACGTCGGTATCTCCTTGGTTTTAGCCTCCTTTGTCCCTTTTAAAAGCTCTTCTTCCAGCGACTTCTCAACTGTGTGAGTTTAATAACTTTACTTCTGGAAAGAGCTCTGGAATCAATCGCAAAAAATGTCTCAAGGGACCCAAGCTTGGTTACTAGTACCCCAAAATGCAGTTTATTACGTGTAAGTTGCAATCTTTAGGAGTTTGGATTTTGAAAGAGGGGAAAATTTTATCTGTTTGCATTGCCGTATCCGCGTAAAACCGAAACTCATCCGCGTAAAATAAAATAAAGGTGTCAAATCTTAAACCGCGTAAAACGAGGGTCTACTGTAGTTTACCTTCATCGAGTTTCCAAATATTGTTGTCTTAAATGAAGAGGAAAAGCTGTAAAGAAAACGATAAAGTAAGGTTGCCTACCTATTGCGTGTGAACTAATCGGGTTGCCAGGGGCTAAAAGGTGCCCAAACAATGGGTAATTTACCCTCGCCGAGTTTCCACATAAGTTATTTAAAAAAAAAATTGCTATAAGTATTACAAAAGATGGTATAGGATTGCCCAAGCAAAAGTAGTCCAATCATAGGGTGGTCGCTATTCGAAGTTTCAATATTGTAACTTCTAACAACGGCAACCCTATGATTGGACCACTTTTGCTTGGGGGTCATTCCATACGAAATGAGCAAAATTCGCAAAAAAGTGGTGGCCGCATGGTAACAGATTTTTATAAAAATTGGTATACAGGTTCCTTTTCTGCCTATATAAAAATATTTTTGCTTAAAATTTTTTATTTGAATAGTTACATGCGATTGAAAATTGGTCAAATTGAACAGCATTCTCATAAATGCTAAATGTTGCATTTTTGAAGGCTTGTATCTTATTTACTATTTAATGAAAATATAAAAGTTATATGTTATTGCCATCTGTGGAGTAGGGTAATTAATCTGATGTCAGTAAAATTTTCAAAGTTATTATAGTTAACTTTTAACCGAGTTTCAAAAACTGAAAATGTTTCAATTTTCTCATAATTAAGCATTTTATTTTTTAATCTCGATCTTTAAGGAATGTATTAGCTTTGATGAAATTAATACCCAATAATGTGCCAAGTATCATAAAAGAAATACCTTACTTTTGAAGTTGTAATTTAACTCCTTTGTCTTCAAAATCAGTTTTAAACATAGTGCCATTTTGTAAAATGATGATTTTCCCCTTCACATAGACACAAAAATTCAAATGAGGGAAAATTCAGACAACTTCAGAATTTTACAAGAATATAGAGCTGTGTTTCTACTATTTGCTTGAAGAAACTCGAAATTGGTTTTTGATTTCCAAACGTAAAATAAAATTCAGAAAAATAGCATTTTCTTTGTGTTTTATGGGTCAATCCATACAGGTTCGATGGATTTGTGCGCTCGACCATTTTTAATTTTTTTTTGAAATATATATCCCTAAAAGCTGGATATGAAAAATGTTTAAAACCACTTTTATTTTTTCTCTCAACTGGACCCTTGATTTTTTAGGGGTCATCAAAAGTGATTTGTCGTAGTCAAAAATGGTACTTTTAGATCTTTGCCTTTTGGCCAAAATGTATTTGAATTACATTTATGACAATTACTTTAACGCTTTGATGTTAAAGTGCATAAATTGATAGTCTTACATGCTGAGTTACGTGGCTGTAAGTTAATAATTAAAATAACGGCAACAGGTTAAAGTTCAGGGTCGAATGTAAAAATTTTACTCATTTCAAAGGGAGATAACTCGAGTAGGGGCAGTGGCGGATCCAGAGGCCTGTTTTGGGGGGGGGGGCGATTTTATCCATGGGGCGATTGGTCCATAAAAAACTTGGGGGGGGGGTCAGAGAAGTCACGGGAGGGGGGATGTGGGCAGCGCCCTTATTTATTTATTTATTATTTTATTTTAAATTTTATAAAATTGGGCCATGGCATTTTTGTTGTTGGTTAAATGATCGTCTCAAAAAAAAAAAAAAAAACCTAGGGACACGACCTGAAATCTGGAGACAAATATCAACAGTAGACTTCCTTCTTTCGATTCAAAGCTCCAATTTAATCTTCATCAAAAAACGTGACAAACATTTAAAGTACCCTTATTAAGTCAATTCTTCTTTCTTTAAATCGATCAGCACCAGCATTTTCCAGTCGATCTATAACTTTGAAGTTAGAAAAACGGAGGGGCAGTGCCCCTTTGTTTTTGAAAAGGAGGGGCAGTTGTCCCCACGAGCCGCCTATGATTCCATCCCATCCGTTCTCACATGCGCTCAAAAGTATCGGACGCACAAAAGCTATTTCGTTGCGAAGATCATTCATGAGCTTTTAAATTGAGTCTTACAAATAAAGGAAATACATTCCCTTATATCGCCATTTTTTATATTTTTTCTCTCATCCTATTATGGAATGAAAAAAAATACCATTCTAATGTAACGTGGGATTTTCAGAGACATGCTTTTGAGAAAATGAAACACGAAAGAAATGGTTAGTTTTGCTAAACTTACAATAAAAAGAACTAACTAATGAAATTTTGCCTAAGTTCAAGTTACTCTAGTAACAAATATACGCTGATACCAATGATTAAAATTTAATAGCATCTAAAAGACACTTCAATATATTACATAAAAAAACTTGAGTAAATTTGGAGCATTCCCTCATCTTCAAAAAAGCATCTGAAATAGAGGAAAAAAAGAAATTTTCGATTTTTTAAAGTACGATTTCGTCATCAAGAAATTCATAAACAGTAACTAAATTAGAGCAGATAGTTAGTTATCGGTAGTTTTTTAATCTGAATCATTTTTACTGCTATTTTTTCTTTAAAAGAGCTAGAAGAGTGATTTGAAATCTGAAGTAAATAGGCAAAATTTCAATATTTTGTTAATATCTCAGATCCAAAAAAAGATCCGAATAAATTTTACTTTGCTCTTTCCCAATAGAGATTTGTTTATAGAATATGGAGATATTTATTTTTCAAGTGTACGTTTATAACTTATGGAGTTATTGAGTCACAAACTGGCAGCAATGAACTCCGAAAATTTAGGCTTAGCGTAAGCATCAACTTCTAATGTCAATAACAAAGCAACAAACAATTTTTAAACTTCCATACTTTGCATTTCCTCATAGATATGCATGGTTTACCTAAATAAAAATTTTCATTGAAATCTGTGACATGTCAGCCACAGCTGATTTGCTCATTTCGCATGGAATGACCCTTGGGCAACCCTATCCCATTGGTTTTGTAATATTTTTACCTACGTATAGTTTTTTATATAACTTATGTGGAAACTCAATGAGGCATAGGTGCAAGACCTTCCGTCTCAGGACAAATTTCCGAGACGGAGGACGGACGAAAAGAAATTCGTTAACTTTTCTTTAGTTTTTACTTCGAAAAAAAAAAAGATGAAAAACTGGGTGTTTGAAAATATGCTTTAATCATTATACCGTTCCATAACCGCGAATATGCATCGACATTTTCTTGATTTTCCGTCATGGACTTGTTTTGTTTGCCACGTGCTTTTCGAGGCGTGGTTTTTAGGCTCCCGCCCCGTTTAACTTTTTTTAGATAGCTTTGTTACTGCTAACTGCATTACTGACTGACAGTGCCTGATTAACGCCCAGGCCGCTTGGGCCCCAATTTTTTAAAAAACTTATGCATAGCATTAAAAGTCATGTATTTTTGTGGCGGGGGGGGGAACCCTCTTTTTATATATAAATAAATGTTAAACGTTATTTTAACATTGTTTTGCGTTGCTTTAAAGTGATAGAATACAGAAGGGGGCCTCCAAAGCATTGTGGACCTCACTATTAAATAGTCGGGCCTTGCAGACTGGAGTTGCTCGCTTCGCTATTGTCGTAGATTATTTCAATTAATCTCATTTTGTCTCTTAATTAAAAAAAAAATAGTCTCTCTCTATTTTCGATCATTCAGCCTTTTCTTATTCACTTGCCTTTTTTTCTGAATGTTACACGCATATACGAAAATTATGTGCGCTCTTAAATGTCTTAAGTTGAATCTGAATCACCGGTTGAGAGTGATTGCTGCTGGGATGGAATGTTTACACTAACGCTTAAAAAATTCGGAAATTGGAGTCTTAAAAAACAGTAATTGAAGCAATCTTAAGTGAATATTTATGGGAAAAGGTTTCGGGTATTCTAATATGGGGGGGGGACATTTTTTGTAGCTTAGGTATTAGAAACTCGATTTCAAGCTATACTTAGGTGACTTTTACGAGAGAGGGTATTGAGGGCTCCCGAAAAATGTTTGAAAACTGAAGTCTTAAAAGTTTTAGCAGTCTCTGGTGTTGTCAAAGCGAGGGGGGGGGGGGTATCTTTACGCGAAATTCCAAAACTGGAGTCTTAAAAGCGCAATTTTAAACCATCTTTAGTGAACATAGAGGGTGGAATTTGGGGGTTTCCTATCCCCCCCCCCGGAAATATGTTCCCAGCTGAAGTTTCCAGAACTCTTGTTTCAGGAAATCTTAGGGGGACCAAAGAAGAGAGAATTCGAAGTTTGCCTCTCGATAAATTTTAGAAATTTAATTCTTAAAATTTTAGGGCTGTCTTTTGTGAAAAGGGGTAGGAGTGGAGTCAGCTTCCTTAAAAACTTGTGAAAATGGAGTCGCATAACCGCAAGATTAAGTCAAATTTAGTGAACTGGAGGGAGGGGAGGACTCTCTGCCCCAAGAATTCTCGATGCTGCAGTATTGAAATGCTATTTTGGGGTGAGTTAAAAGTTTAGGAATTCCGAAATCTCTTACTCGAAACATCTTTCAAATTGAAGTCTTAAAACTTTTGGTTGTCTTTCTAGATGTGGGGAGGGGAGGGAGGTTGCTCTTTCTTTATACTAATAATAAAGCAGAAAGTCTGGATGTCTGTGACGCGCATAGCGTCCAGACCGTTCGGCCGATTTTCATGAAATTCGGCACAGAATTAGTTCGTAGCATGGGGGTGTGCACCTCGAAGCGCTTTTTCGAAAATTCGATTTTGTTCATTTTTTATTCCAATTTTAAGAACATTTAATGAGCAAATTACCATAATGTGGACGAGCAAACTACCATAACACAAGCGAGCAACTCATCATCCATTATTTGTAAATATACAGGCGAATCAAATGACCTTTTCATTTTCTACTACGGGCAAAGCCGTGCAGGTACCGCTAGTCAATAATAAAAATAATCGGAAACAAAAATTTTACTGTCTTTGGTGAACAATGGGAAAGACCGGCGGAAAAAGGGAAATTTTCCGCCGCCCCGCCCAAAAAACATCCGTTTATGAAGTTGTTTAAGAACTGTTTTTGGCTATCTTTGAATGACTTGAAGCGAGTTGGAAGCTTCTTCCGAAATTTTTTTAAAATTGAGGTCTTAAAACTTTAAGATTGCCATCGTCATGTATGAAAGAAGGGGACTGTTCTTAGAAAATTTTAGAAACTGAACCTTAAAAACGCAAATTTAGGACATCTGTAAGGGGTTCAAGAGTTCTCTTCCGAAATTTTTTCAAAGCTGAAGTATTTTAAAACGCTACTTTAGGCTATATTTGAGTGCCTTATGTTTAAACTTAACTGTAAGCGGCGCTGCAGTAGCGTATAAAAGCCTTGTTGGCTACGATGAAATCAGTTGTTAGTTGGTTCTTCTTGTTTTTCAGTGTACTTATATGTTATGTGTCGTGAATAAAGTGAATATCTAAATCATTGAAGTCTTGGATTCCTTTCTGTCAGGTTAAAACTTTTTGTTACCTATTGAATGCACTTTCGTTTGGGATTGAACAATTTTTGGTACCGGGATCTTGGCCTTTAGAACAGAAATTCAACTCGGAACATAGTTTAATTCATACCACGAAATGGATTATGAAACTTTGAAGAAAATACGAACGTCTGTCAGTAGGGCAGCGACAGAAACGAGTAATGCAATTGAAATTGCAAAAAGTGAAAATGTATCTATTGATTTAATTGAAATTTATGCGAAATTAATAGATAAAAAAAAGCAACTTGAAGGTTTAGATCAAGAAATAGCGAAGGTATGCAACGAAGACGACCTAGAAAAAGAAATGGAAAAACAACTGTTATGTGTGTGCCGCGATTTCATAATAACATGTAAAATACACATGAATAAAATTCTCGAGAAAAAAGAACATCAAACAAGAAATGTACTGAATGCAACTGTTAGAAAGGAACAACAATGCAGTCTGAAAATTCCTCAGTTGCAAATACCTCAGTTTGATGGAAATATTTTGAACTTTAGCGATTTCTTTTCTCAATTTGAACCCGCGATTCATAATAACGCAAATTTGAGTGAGGTAGGAAAATGCAATTACAGTAAAACCTGTAAAGTTGATTACTTTTGTAAGTTGACCACCTGTCTATGTTGACCGCTTTTGTCAGGAACGGAATTTATCCTATCTTATGTAATGAAGGAAAACCTCTCTATCTTGACCACCTGTCTATCTTGATCACTAATGTACACCAAATTTGGTTTGGAATATTGTAAAAAAACCCTTTGTAAGTTGACCATTTGGTTTATTTTTTAAAACTTAATGTAGCAAATTATTTTATTTTATATTATTATTTATTTTAAATCTTTCCAAGAATATTTTCGATGCCAAACCAGCATTTTACCAACTAAATAAAACAGCAGCATAACTAAACCTCCTTGTGAGTTTAACCACATGGGAAAACTACTAAGAACCCTTTTATTCTCCAAACTTGTTTTTCTTTTCTTCTGTTTGAGATTGTCTTTTGTTCTCTCTGTTCAATGAAAACATGTGTCAGTAGAAAAGTACAAAGTATTTTTTTACAGTTGCAATATTTTGTGGCAACACTGGAATTGTGCTAAAAGGAAAGTTACTTGCATTGCAGTATTTCTGGTGCAAGGGATTAAGAGATAGGATACATTTTCATTTTCAACTGCCTTTTTGAACTATGAGAGTCCATCTTGTTATTTGTGTAATAGTTTTACGTAAAATGGCTTCAAAAAGAAAGTTAGTTGAACTTGAGATTGATAAAAAGTATGAAATACTAAAATTAATTGAAATGGGAGAAATCCAGAGAAAATTAACTGACACATATGGAAATTCTAAAACTAGTGTCTAATAAGTGCGCCAAACTTCAATAAGGAATTATTTTGTTGAACAATAGATCATCATGGTTATGAATGTATATGAGAAAAAAAATAAAACGAAAATTTTATTATTTTTGAATAGCTATAAATTTTTAGGAACTAATTATATCAAATAAGTAACTTTTTATAAGCAATAAGATATATATATTTTTTGATCAATTTACTGAAATTTTAAATTTGCATGACACATAATACGTCAATCTGGGAAAATTATCTTTGAAAATATTTGAATAACATTTTAAATTTTTGTTTCAAAGTAATGTTAAACAATGAAAATGAATTGAACAGAAAGAGTAAGTGTCAATTAGTCAAAAAATGAATACATGATGCAAGAAATGATTTTAAAAAAACTTTATTAGTTGACCACCCAAAGTACTGCACCGCAAGTGGTCAACTTACACAGGTTTCACTGTACTTAAAATCGTACTTGACTGACGAAGCGGGTATAGTTATAAGAGGTTGTACTCGCTTCGGCAGTACATATGCTAAAGCTATAAGAGGTTTTACTTTAAACGCGGAAAATTATGCTACAGCTATAAACATACTTAAAGATTCGGCAGAACCGATATAAAAATTGACACGCACTTGTCTAAATTGCTTAGTTTAAATCCTGTGCGAAAATCCTAAGATGTTAGAAATTTGCTAAGATTGCTTTCTGAATGTGAAATTCATATTCAGGGGGGGGGGGGTTTAGAAAATAATGGGGTAAATCCTAATACGTACACTGTAACAAATTTCGGAAACGTTTCTGAATATATCGGAAACGTTTCCGAAATAGTAAAAATCCTCCATCCAGTAGCGAACTTCGCATTATTCAGAAAGTTGTTTGTTATTTCAAAAAATCTAGAAGCAATAGTGATGACGCAATGCTTCGAAACGCATTTTATCCCTCCACCACGGGCGCCAGTGAGTCGGAAATAACGAGAACTTATTTTTTCCTTATCTAAGGTTGCTGCAGTCAGTAACTGTTTAGCATTGGATTGCTTGTTATTTCATGTCTAGAGAGTAGTAAACTGTGTCGAAACTAATTTTACGCCTTTGCATTTTGGACTGCTCTTGATTTTTTAGACGATGTATTAGGCAGCTAATAAGTTAGTTAACAACGATTTGCTTCTTTACAATTTCCAGTGCAACCATGATTAGACATATATTGTGTGTTCAAGTGTGAATAGTTTCAACACCCGTGTTTATACTTTATGAAACGAAACCCTTTGGATTACTTATCCAGTTGTAATAGAGATGCTTAGATTTTATTCCGCTGATGTTCGCTTGTAATTATTAATGAATATTTTAAAACATGCTGTTACATACATTTATATTTTTGTTGATTTGCATTTGATGAGGCTCCTGTTGTAACTGTTTTTGGGTTTATCGAATTAATTTAAAGTTACCCTAAATTCCTATGTGCGCAGTGTACTATTTGTTGTAACCAATTGAAACTGAATAATTACGCAAAAGAAAGAAGATTTATATATGAAAAGCAATCACAGAAAGGTTATTCCGAAATACTCGAAAAACGGTTTTGATATACATACATTGGTTCAAAAAAAAAAAAAAATCAATTGTTTAATTCATTTGAAAATATGGTAATGCAAATGTTTTTTAGTATTGTAATATGCTTCACAAAAAATGTGCCAGTATTATTTATCTTTTTTTATTATAATTTATTCATTCATTTTAAAATATTTATACCATTAGAAAATGACCCAGTTACCTATTAGTAAGCAACATAGTTATGCAATTATTTCATCTACTTATTCATTTTGTTAAATGTGGTTAACAATAAAAAATTGCTTGACATTACTTGTTCCGTAAATAACATTTCCTTCGTGGGTATACTAGTTTAATGTAGGACAGTCAGGAGGAATGAGTCAGAGGCAAAAGTGGAACAGCTGCATTTACATGCCGAAATAAAAAGCAATATTATTTCATGTCATTCGTTTAAAAGTGATCATTTTTTAAATACTATGTTATTAATATGCAATGTACATATGGGGAGAAGACGAGGGGCGTTCACCACTGTGCCATTGACATTTTCAGGGGGTTGCTTTTTTAAGGGGGGGGGGGCGCTTTATAGCATTTTATGGGTGCATTATCACTCTTATGATGTGGGGGGAGGGGGATTATCGTATATATGAAATGGAATAATGTAATAGAATTCAATGTTTTAATAAATAAAATATGTAACGCATTTTGCGCACACTGTAAAAACATAATCAGTAACCTATTTTGATTAAATATTTATATTTGTGATGAACTGGAAAAGGGCAAGAACAGAAGAGGCAACCCGAATGGTTCCAGCAGGGGGACTTGGTGTCATATTTAAATTCATCAATTTCTCTGTTGGTACTTTTCGGTCCACTTTGTTCGTCAGAGAAATTGACTTGAGGTGAACGAATTCCGGAACGCGAAAGGTAGGTAAGTTCTGTCAAATTTTATCCGAAAATAAAAGTTATCAAGTTTGATACAAGATATGTTTTTAAGTTTTGCATTAAAAATACAATATGTTGATAATTTTGTCTTGAAAATATTGAGAGAAAAACTGGTTTAACATTGTTTAACAAACAATCCCACTTTTGAGAAAGTACCCCCCTCCCCTCCCCGGACGATTTTGTGATTAGGAATGAAACTACTATATTATTTCATAAATTTTCAAAAATTTATAACTGTGCATATGTTATGCTGTTAACCATGCTATTTGTCATTAGAAATTCAGAAAAAAAAATCCACGAATGATTCTAAAATTGTTTGTTTTATTGCTCTTACACTGTAACAAATTTCGGAAACGTTTCTGGATATATCGGAAACGTTTCCGAAATAGTAGGAATCCTTCATCCAATAGCGAACTCCTCATTATTCAGAAAGCTTTTTGTTATTTCAAGAAATCTAGACGCGGAAGTGATGACGCAACGCTTCGAAACGTATTTCATCCTTCCAACACGGGCGCCAAGAGTCGGAAATAACGAGAACTTATTTTTTTCTTATCTATGGTTGCTGCAGTCAGCAACTGTTTAGCATTGGATTGCTTGTTATTTCATGTCTAGAGAGTGGTAAAATGTGTCGAAACTAATTTTACGCCTTTGCATTTTGGACTGCCCTTGATTTTTTAGACGATGTACGCAGCTATTAAGTTAGTTAATAACGATTTGCTTCTTTACAATTTCCAGTGCGACCATGATTAGACATATATTGTGTGTTCAAGCGTGAATAGTTTCAACACCCGTGTTTACATTTTATGAAAGGAAACCCTTTGGATTACTTATCCAGTTGTAATGGAGGTATTTAGATTTTATTCCTCTTTTTCACTTGTAAGTATTAATGAATATTTTAAAACATGTTGATATACATTTATATTTTTGTTGATTTGCATTTGATGAGGCTCCAATTGTAACTGTTTTTGGGTTTATATAATTAATTTAAAGTTATCCTACATTCCTATGTGCTCGGTGTATTATTTGTTGTAACCAACTGAAACTGATTAATTACGCAAAAGAAATAAGATTTATATTTGAGAAGCAATCACAGAAAAGTTATTTCGAAATTACTTGGATGTACATACATTTTGGTTCAAAAAGAAAAAAAAATCAATTGTTTAATTCATTAAAAATATGGTAATGCAAATGTTTTCTAGTATTGTAATATGCTTCACAAAAAAAGTGCCAGTATTATTTATCTTTTTTTATTATAATTTATTCATTCATTTAAAAAATATTTATACCATTAAGCAACATAGTTATGCAATTAATTCACGTGCTTATTCATTTTGTTAAATGTGGTTGACAATAAAAAATTCCTTGACGTTAGTTGTTCGGTAAATAGCATTTCCTTCGTGGATATATTAGTTTAATGTAGGACAGTCAGGAGGAATGAGTCAGTGGCAAAAATGGAACAGCTGCATTTATGCCGAAATAAAAAGTAATATTATTTCATGTCATTGTTTTAAAAGTGATCATTTTTTAAATACTACGTTATTAATATACAATGTTCATATGGGGAGAAGACGAGGGGCGTTCACCACGCAGACTGCCATTGACATTTTCAGGGATTGCTTTTTTTAAGGGGGGGGGGGTGGCGCTTTATAGCATTTTATGGGTGCACCATCACTCTTATGGTGTGGAGGGAGATTCTCGTATATATGAAATGGAATAATCATGCAACAGAATTCAATGTTTTAATTACGTTTTGGAATAAAAAATAAACAAAGTATAGGAAAATTTTTTTATTATATACAGATGAAAGCCACACTCAAATACTACTTTTCGACATAGTCACCATACAAATTAAGGCATTTATCGTAGCGATGTACGAGCTTGGAAATTCCTTCGTCGAAAAATTCGGCCGCCTGTGCCTTCAACCACTCCGTTACCTCTTCTTGCAGCTGTGCGTCGTCATCAAAACGCTGCATAGCCAGCCACTTCTTCATTGCTGGGAATAGGTGGAAGTCGCTCGGTGCCAGGTCGGGACTGTACGGTGGATGAGGAAACAACTCCCACTTAAAAGATTCAAGAACTTTACGAGTGACATTTGCCGTGTGGGGCCGGGCGTTGTCGTGAAACAACAAGATCTTAGAGCTCAACATTCCTCTGCGCTTGTTTTGAATTGCTCTTCTGAGTTTTTGGAGAGTTTGGCAATACCTTTGAGAGTTTATTGTAGTGCCTCTTTCCAGGAAGTCCACCAAAATCACACCTTTTCTGTCCCAAAAAACAGTCGCCATGATCTTCCTTGCCGACATTGTTTGCATGCATTTCTTGGGTTTTTGGGGAGAACTTGTGTGCCCCCACTGCATTGATTGCAATTTCGTTTCACAGTTCACGTGTTTCACCCATGTTTCGTCACCAGTAACGATGCGATCGAGTAAAAAGTCATCATCCTTATGGTAAGCGTCCAAAAAGTTCAACGCTGCAGCCATTCGCTGATTTTTGTGGTCCTCTGTCAAGATTTTTGGAATCCATCTTGCACAAAACTTGTGGTAACCAAGCTTTTCGCTGATGATTTCGTGCACCAAACTTCGCGAAATTTGTGGAAAACTTAAAGAAAGTTCCGTTATTGTGAAATTTCGATTTTCCCGGACTTTAGCATCGACTTTTTCGAGAAGTTCGGCGTTCACTATGCTGGGTCTCCCACTTCGATCTTCGTCGTGAACATTGGTTCGGCCATTTTTAAATCTTATGACACACTGACGCACTCCACCTTCAGTGATAATGTTGTCCCCATACACTTCACAAAGCTGCCGATAGATTTCTATCGGTTTACAGTTTTTTGCAGTCAGAAACCTTATTACTGCGCGCACCTTGCAGCTCGCGGGATTTTCAATTAACGCAGACATTTCAAACCGTCACAGTATCTGAACGAACACAGCACGAACCTCTCACTAGCACGGCTAGATGCAGACTGAGCTGCGCAACGCTTTGACCCCAAGATGGCCGCGCTAGCCCCGCCCCTAGCGGACACAGACGAAAACATAATCTACTTTCTGGATAGCCCTCGTAGCATTTCCTTCGTGGATATATTAGTTTAATGTAGGACAGTCAGGAGGAATGAGTCAGTGGCAAAAATGGAACAGCTGCATTTATGCCGAAATAAAAAGTCATGTCATTGTTTTAAAAGTGATCATTTTTTAAATACTACGTTATTAATATACAATGTTCATATGGGGAGAAGACGAGGGGCGTTCACCACGCAGACTGCCATTGACATTTTCAGGGATTGCTTTTTTTAAGGGGGGGGGTGGCGCTTTATAGCATTTTATGGGTGCACCATCACTCTTATGGTGTGGAGGGAGATTCTCGTATATATGAAATGGAATAATCATGCAACAGAATTCAATGTTTTAATAAATAAAATATATAATGCATTTTGCGCACATTGTAAAAATTAAATCAGTAACCTATTTTGATTAAGTATTTATATTTGTGATAAACTGGAAAAGGGCAAGAACAGAAGAATCAACCCGAATGGTTCCAGCAGGAGGACTTGGTGTCATATTTAAATTCATCAATTTCTCTGTTGGTACTTTTCGGTCCACTTTGTTCGTCAGAGAAATTGACTTGAGGTGAACGAATTCCGGAACGCGAAGGGTAGGTAAGTCCTGTCAAATTTTATCCGAAAATAAAAGTTATCAAGTTTGATACAAGATATGTTTTTAAGTTCTGCATTAAAAATACAATATGTTGATAATTTTGTCTTGAAAATATTGAGAGAAAAACTGAAGTTTAAGATTGTTTAACAAACAATCCCTCTTTTGAGAAAGTATCCCCCTCCCCTCCGCTGACGATTTTGTGATTAAAGATGAAACTACTATATTATTTCATAAATTTTCAAAAATTTATAACTGCGCATATGTTATGCTGTTAACCGTGCTATTTGTCATTAGAAATTCAGAAAAAAAAATCCACGAATGATTCTAAAATTGCTTGTTTCATTGCTCTTATATATGAAAGAATTGAAACTGATATGGTATGCAATAGTATAGTAAAAAATGATATTTTAGAAAAAATCACGGAAAAAGGATTCCGAAATTCTCGGAAACGTTTTTGAAAATTGTTTGGAGAATTCCGAAATACTCGGAAACGTTTTCGTAACTTTCATGAACCACAGCTGCACAGAATACTCAGAAACATTTCTGGAAATTACGGAGCGAGGATTCCGAAATACTCAGAAACGTTTCTGAAAATTACAGAAAGAGTATTTCGAAATACTCAGAAACATTTCTGGAAATTACAGAAAGAGGATTCCGAAATACTCAGACACGTTTCTGGACATTATAGAAAGAGAATTCCGAAATACTCAGAAACGTTTTTGAAAATTTCATGAAACGCAGCTGCACGATATACTCAGAAACGTTTCCGGATTTTTTTTACAGTGTAGATATGAAAGAATTGAAACTGATATGGTATGCAATACTATAGTAAAGAATTATATTTTAGAAAAAAATCACAAAAAAAAAGATTCTGAAATTCTCGGAAACGTTTTTGAAACTTTCATGAACGACAGCTGCACAGAATACTCAGAAACGATTTCTTAAATTACGGAAAGAAGATTCCGAAATACTCAGAAACGTTTCTGAAAATTACAGAAAGAGAATTCCAAAATACTCAGAAACATTTCTGGAAATTACAGAAAGAGAATTCCGAAATACTCGGAAACGTTTTTGAAAATTTCATGAACCGCAGCTGCACGATATACTCAGAAACGTTTCCGGATTTTTTTTAGTGTACTTATACAACGTCAGTGGCGGATCCAGACGATCCTGTTGGGAGGGGTGAAAGAGTAATACATTATGGGGGGCGGGGAGGGAGTGACTGATGTAAATAAATTTTTCAAATAAGAACTAAACGCGATGTTTTTTTCTTTCGAATAATGTGTAGCAGTCAAAGAGTTTTAATAAAAGTTACAAGTGTTTCTTGTACCACGCACAAAAATCAAAAATTGAAAAAAAAAGAGGGGAGGGGGCTCAGAATTTCAACTAATATTTTGGATTCATTATCCAAATTAAACCCTTCAACTTTTGATTCGTTTGAGGTCTTGTGAAGTATTTTCCGTGGCTATTTAGGTCCTCAATTGTATAAAAGATAGGTTGCAGCATCAAGATGGCATCTCTCTTTACCAGTTTTCGTACCGAGCGAGCATAATGAAATACAAAAATTTAATTTGTAAATCAAATTTGAAGATAGTTATGGATTTGTTAGTTGATTGAGCTGTTTAAAATTCGTGTATAAATAAGAGTTTTTGCGAGTTCTCCTTCCGAATTTTTTTTTTTTTTTAGGCACGCATTTTTAGACTCTTTGGTGGTTAATAGGAGAAAAGGAGGCTTGGAGATCTCTCTCCGGAAAATTTTTGAAATTTAAGGGTGCATTTTCGAAAACATTTCGTTTGCTATCTTTGGTGGCTTGAAGAGAGAAGATGAGATTTAGGAATTATCCCCAGCCATTTTTTGATATTAGAGCTTCAAAAACGCAATTTTAGATACCTTTAGTGATGGTTAAAACAAGGGGTTCGGGGACTTTCTCCCCGGAAAAATTTCGGTGTTGAAATCCTAAAAACGCAATTGTACTCCTCCTTTGATGACGTAGCAGAAGACATGGGGTTCAGAATTTCTGCCCCAGAAATGTTTCGATGTAGAAGTTCCAAAAACGCAATTTTAGATCATCTTTGAAAAATGAGGAAAGAAGGGACATAGGAGTTGAATTTTTCGAAATTAAAGTCCTGAAAACGCAGTTTTAAGCCATCTTTTATGACGTAGGGGGAAGGAAGAGAGATCGGAACTTTCTATATCGAAATCGGAAATTGTTCGAAACTGGAGCCTTGAAATGCGATGGTTAGCCATCTTTCGTAGCGTTAAGGGAACACTAAAAAAAAATCCGGAAACGTTTCTGAGTATATCGTGCAGCTGCGGTTCATGAAAGTTTCAAAAACGTTTCTGAGTATTTCGGAATTCTCTTTCTGTAATGTTCAGAAACGTGTCTGAGTATTTCGGAATTCTCTTTCTGTAATGTTCAGAAACGTGTCTGAGTATTTCGGAATCCTCTTTCTATAATTTTCAGAGATGTTTCTGAGTATTTTGGAAATCTTTCTGTAATTTTCAGAAACGTTTCTGAGTATTTCGGAATCCTCTTTCTGTAATTTCCAGAAATGTTTCTGAGTATTCTGTGCAGCTGTGGTTCATGAAAGTTTCGAAAACGTTTCCGAGTATTTCGGAATTCTCCAAACAATTTTCAAAAACGTTTCCTTTTTCCGTGATTTTTTTTAAAAATATAATTCTTTACTATAGTATTGCATACCATATCAGTTTCAATTCTTTCATATCTTTGAGCAATAATACAAGCAATTTTAGAATCATTCGTGTTTTTTTTTTTTTTTTGAATTTCTAATGACAAATAGCATGGTTAACAGCATAACATATGCACAGTAGGGTGGTCACAAGGTACATTGGGTTAAACGTTTTTCAACTAATCTTTTGTGGCACCCCTCTAAAATGTGCCAATAGACTAGAAAATGTGATTTGGAAAGTTTCAAGTCATTTCGATGATATTAACACGTGCCGCAAAGAGGCTAAAGTTACAAAAAGTGGCAATTTTTAGCAAAAAATCGTAGTTTTTCATCTGTAAAACCAAAACTATTCATTCTAGAAACTTCGTTCTGGTCTCATATTATAGCGAATTTTATTCTCTTTAAGTCTATTTCATCTAAATTCTTGTAAAAATAGATTGAACATTATTCAGGGTTTTTCAAGTCAGATCGTAGCTAATATCCACATAATCGCGTAAAAAGAACGAATCATTATAATATAAACTGTATTGCTTCTTTTAGTTAATGGTTATAACCCCCTTACAATGTTGACCTATCAGAGCAAAAACAACTATATTATCAGAAATCTATGCAGTGAAATCCCGTTACAACGAATACCGATACAACGAAATATCTGTTTCAACGAAAGAAATTTTCAGCTCCGACTTGATTTCCATCATGTTGCTTGAATTTCATTACTACACTGTAAAAAAAATCCGGAAACGTTTCTGAGTATATCGTGCAGCTGTGGTTCATGAAAGTTTCAAAAACGTTTCTGAGTATTTCGGAATCCTCTTTCTGTAATGTCCAGAAACGTGTCTGAGTATTTCGGAATCCTCTTTCTGTAATTTTCAGAAACGTTTCTGAGTATTTCGGAATCCTCTTTCTGTAATGTCCAGAACGTGTCTGAGTATTTCGGAATCCTCTTTCTGTAATTTTCAGAAACGTTTCTGAGTATTTCGGAATCCTCTTTCCGTAATTTCCAGAAATGTTTCTGAGTATTCTGTGCAGCTGTGGTTCATGAAAGTTTCGAAAACGTTTCCGAGTATTTCGGAATTCTCCAAACAATTTTCAAAAACGTTTCCGAGAATTTCGGAATCCTTTTTCCGTTATTTTTTCTAAAATATAATTCTTTATTATAGTATTGCATACCATATCAGTTTCAATTCTTTCATATCTAAGAGCAATAATACAAGCAATTTTAGAATCATTCGTGGATTTTTTTTTTTTTTTTGGAATTTCTAATGACAAATAGCATGGTTAACAGCATAACATATGCACAGTTATAAATTTTTGAAAAATTATGAAATAATCTAGTAGTTTCATTCCTAATCACAAAATCGTCGGGGAATTGGAGTGGGGGTACCTTCTGAAAAGTGGGGATTGTTTGTTAAACAATCTTAAACTTCAGTTTTTCTCTCAATATTTTCAAGACAAAACTATCAACATATTGTATTTTTAATGCAGAACTTAAAAACATATCTTGTATCAAACTTGATAGCTTTTATCTTCGGATAAAATTTGACAGGACTTACCTACTCTTCGCGTTCCTAAATTCGTTCACCTCAAGTCAATTTCTCTGACGAACAAAGTGTACCGAAAAGTACCAACAGAGAAATTGATGAATTTAAATATGACACCAAGTCCCCCTGCTGGAACCATTCGGGTTGATTCTTCTGTTCTTGCCCTTTCCCATCTCATCACAAATATAAATACTTATTCAAAATAGGTTACTGATTTTATTTTTACAGTGTGCGCAAAATGCATTATATATTTTATTTATTAAAACATTGAACTCTATTACATGATTATTCCATTTCATATATACAAGAATACCCCCCCCCCCACCATAAGAGTGATGGTGCACCCATAAAATGCTATGAAGCGCCCACCCCCCCTTGAAAAAGCAACATCATATACATTATAAATCAAAGTATCATATACATTATAAATCAAATTATCATATAAATTATAAGTCAAATACTTTAATATGGTGTAAAAATACAAAATTATTTTATTAAGTCTTTTTTTTTTTTTTTTTTTTTGCTTTTGGTAAAATTGAGGCTCGTAAAACGAAAAAAATGAAGACACTTTTAAATACATATATTTATCTATTTGTTAAACAAATTAATACACATTTAACTAATTTAAAGCGTTTCGCTAATGCAAATATTTAAAGAGATATCGTCATTTAGATAATACTGAAGCACTATGTTCCTAATTACAAGAGATAGTTTTTTTTTTTTACTTCATGGGGCATTCCAAGGTATTTTTGACATTTATATAGAGTCCGTAACGTGACCTTTTTTGCCATAACTTTTTAATTTACTGTTTGATTAGCATATTATTTTATTTTGATCTTTTCCTACCAACACACCAGCTCAAATTAAAATAATTTGCAAATCTAACGGTAAATTAAAAAGTTATGGCAAAAAAAGGTCATGTTACGGACTCTACATAATGTCCAAAATACCGTGGAATGCCCCTCATACAATCTAGCTACACTGTTTACAAGAGAATGAAAACATGCAACCTTAAAGGCGAACTATCAAACCTGACAATTTGCATATTATAACATTTAATTCATAATGCTTGAAACATAAATGTTCAGCCAAATATTAACTGAGATTGACACATAAAAACAAAGTACACAATAACACTTATTTAAATTTTTTTATAATCTTCAATTCATAAATTTTACAGAATAAAACTAGACACATTTGCATTTTAAATATGTGTTCTATATAATGTAAAATATTTTCAAATTGCAATAGTTCACAACCAAAAAATAATACTGAAGAAAATAGTTTTTTTTTTTAACGAGATTTATATGAACTAAATCTCTTTAAAGTAATAGAGTTGCAAAGCGACTTACCTATTCGTCGGCGGTGGTCTTTTGCAGGCTTTGGTCACCAAAAAGGTGATTTTTATGACAGAATAAAATTCTGCCAACAAAAATTACCCATTTGGTGTAGAAAGAAGAAAAGTATCCAAGAAAAAAGTGAATTACCTACACAAGTTATGCGACGCAATGAATTTAGATGGCGTCCTCTCGGCAGTTATTTGGTTTTTAATTTCAGTTTGTATTCCTTCCGCGAGCATGCGTCGAGAATTTGCACTTCGTACTTAAAAATAAGTGACATAGCTTCAAATTCAATCTCATGACGATACATATGCAAGAAAATATAAGACTTTAAAATTATCTTCAGTGAATTCATGCGAGGAACAAAACTTCTACTAATCCCCTTGATGAGTGTTACTTCGCATACATGAGTCAGCACTTGTTTTCATTGCGTGCTTTCGAAAGTTTCAGTTTAGTTTTGCTGCTGGACTATAAAATTGCCGTGAGAGCTGCGCATGCGTCGACTCTTACTTTCTTGCTAAACGGGAAACGTTTTTGATTATAGCAGAAAACTGCGGAGGGCGTACGAATCTGTGTATTACGGAAAACTTTTTTGTATATTCAGAGAGTTTTCCGAGATTTTTTACAGTGTACTAAAACCTCGTTACAACGAAGAAAGTTTCTGGTAATTTGAAGTTCGTTGTAACAGAATTTCACTTTACTATAGTTATGTATCTAAACCTCAAAGCTAAAACAAACAACTGCATGTAAAACTTATGGAATTAGCTGTAGAGGTAATAAATACAGAACGTTGTTTTCCTCCTCGGTGGTCAGCGCTAAACACCAGTTAAAAATCCCAGTCTTGTAAGGGTTTTCGACCCCCCAAAGAAAGGAAAAACTACGATTCCCAGGAAAGTGTCCTGTGTTCTTAGACAAGGACTTGTTAGGGATTTCGTTAAAATGACAGTCATTTTATGGCTCCTTTCAGCAGTACAAATCTGCGTTTTGTGAGTACA
Organism: Uloborus diversus; assembly: GCF_026930045.1. Lineage (NCBI taxonomy): Eukaryota > Metazoa > Arthropoda > Arachnida > Araneae > Uloboridae > Uloborus > Uloborus diversus. The sequence continues at coordinate 168,068,736 of NC_072733.1, forward strand.
GTTGTTACAGAAAAAGTTTTTTGTATTTAGCATGTCGCTACCACATCTTAGAAGTTGGTTTAAAAGCAGTTTTGATTTGCAAAATAGGTACGTCCACTAGTCCTCAACCAGATATTTTTCAAAAATTTCAGGATGAATGGTATAAATAAGAGACAATTCAAAGCAAGTATTGAAGACTAAAAACAAAATAAGCAATCCAGGTGAAATTTCAAGCTTTCTTTTTGAGAAATAAAAACAGTAGCAGCTTAAGGATGCCTATAAGAAGTTCATTCCACTTTGCTTAAGTTATTTAGGGAGTCTTTCTCCAAACAATGTTTACTTTTCGAGTACCTGGCGAGTACCCACAAGTACCACACGAGTACTTCACGAGTACCACACTACCCACCCTTTTCGAGTACCCACAAGATGGATGACAAAGGCCATATGACGTAGTGAGAAGCAAAGGGATGTAAGTAGACTTTTTAAAGTTCCTTATAAAATGCGTTTAAAGTGCGGATCCTAGATAGGTGTTCATTGAACTTTTTATCTAAATCATGCTATATAACATACCCTACCAGAGCTACTAGTACCATCTCTTGCCTCTAAGCAGGGGAGACGTTCCCCTAATGTTTGTGATGATTATCTCGAAAATTTTAATTTTGTCAATTACACTGAAGTGACAAAAGTCATGGGATACGTCTTAATATCGTGTAGGTCCTCCTTTCGCCCGGCGAAGTGCAGCAACTCGACGTGGCATGGACTCAACAAGTTGTTGGAAGTCTTCTGCAGGAACATTGAGCCATGCTGTCTCTATAGACGTCCATAATTGAGAAAGTGTTGATGGTGCAGGATTTTGGGCACGAACAGACCTCTCGATGATGTCCCATAAATGCTCGATGGGATTCATGTCGGGCGATCTAGGTGGCCAGATCATTCGCTGGAATTGTCCAGAATGTTCTTCAAACCAATCGCGAACAGTTGTGGACCGGTGACATGGTGCATTGTCATCCATAAAAATCCCATCGTTGTTGGGGTACATGAAGTCCATGAATGGCTGCAAGTGATCTCCAAGTAGCTGAACATAAGCATTTCCAGTCACTGTTTGGTTCAGTCGCACCAGAGGACCAAGTCCATGCCATGTAAAAACAGCCCACACCATTATGCTGCCACCACCATCTTGAACAGTGCCTTGTTGACAATTTGGGTCCATGGCTTCGTGGGGTCTGCGCAACACTCGAACCCTACCATCAGCTCTTAGCAACTGAAATCGTGACTCATCGGACCAGGCCACGGTTTTCCATTCATCTAGGGACCAACCGATATGCTCACGTGACCACGAGAGTCGCTGAAAGCGATGTCGTGCTGTCAGTAAAGGCACTCGAGTTGGTCTTCTGCTGGCATAGCCCAAGGAAGACAAATTTCGCCGCACAGTCCTACCGGACACGTCCCTCGTACGTCCCACATTGATTTCTGCGGTTATTTGACGCAGTGTTGCTTGTCTGTTAGAATTCACAACTCTACGCATACGTCGCCGGTCTCGGTCGTTAAGTGCACGCGGTCGACCACTGCGCTGTCCATGGTGGGATGTTATGCCTGAAATTCGATACTCTCGGCACACTCTTGACACAGTGGACCTGGGAATGTTGAATTCCCTAACGATATCCGAAATGGCATGACCCATGCGTCTAGCTCCAACTAACATTCCGCGTTCAAAATCTGTTAATTCCCGTCGTGCGGTCATAATCACGTCAAAATCTCTTCACATGAACAACTTGAACACAAATGAAAGCTCTGCGAAAGCACTGCGCATTTATACCTGTTCTACGCGATGCTACTGCCATCTGTATATTTGCATATTGCTATCCCATGAATTTTGTCACTTCAGTGTACATTCCTTCACTGTTAAAACCAGGAGTGCCACAGGGGTAAAGAATTTCACCCTAGGGTGAAAAAACAGTGCCACGGGGTGAAACGGAGGCTAGGAAGTGTCGTCAAGGTGCTTTTGGTTCCTCAGTGGGTGAACGACGTTAACAAAAGTGATTCAATAAGAGAATGACTCATTGCGCATGCGCTCTGACTAATCGTCCAACGACAACTTCAGTTTGAATGGCAAACGAAGGAAGTTGCAACGAAATTTGCTTTCACATTGAATGAAGTACAAAACTGAAAATTTCGTGGATTAATCTTCGAAATATCGCGTAAGTAAAGGCATTTGATCATATTGTAGCACTTAGAGCTTTCGAACATATTTAAAGTATGTTGACAACTGCTTATTGTTCCGTTTACTTTATTAAATATTTAATATCTTGCTATTTATATCCTGCAAAACTGTTACCTAAAACTATCTATCAGTACTATCTCGAACAACAACAACATTAAAAATAAAAACGTTTAAATCAGCTGATAATTGAATTGCTAATTCCGGAATAAAAATGCATCGACGTGAGCAGCCAATATACCAATATCTATTTCTTCTCAAATGAAATAACTACGTAGTGGAAACGAACAAAGCAGCAAATGCGGGGGAAAAAAAGAAACCGCCTGAAAAGAAAACTTTCTCACTCAGCGTTTGACTCATGAGTTTCACATCGTGCTTTGGTTAACGAATCTTTCTTAGGCGTTATTGCATGAAGCGAATGTAGTTATCTACTCGTTTTAATTTTTAATCTGACGGAAAACTTGACATTGGAAAGAAGGGCTTTTAAATCAGTATTTATCTTGTACGCATAAGGATACTCAAATATCGAATCTTATACTAAGTATTGATATGTTACGCTCGATTAAAATTTTAAACGTTTATGAACGCTTTTATTTTCCCATGATTCTAATCTAATGTTACCTAATATTTATGGTTGTTCCGACAAATGATTGATAACTACCTTCCCTATTCATTTTCAGTACGGATCATGCAGTGAAAGTTGTCAACAACATATTCATTACTGAGGAATCCAAGTGTGAATATAAGAAAGTTAGTGCACGAACAGACAAATTAAAGTCATGAACACTTCTAAACTATGTTCGAAAGTTGAAATGTGATCAAATGCCTTCGTATATATAAATCAAAACAAATGAAACACAATTGTATTAAAAAACGCAAACAACACGGGGGGGGGGAATCTCTCTAGGGGGAAGCAATAAAGGTGCCATTTTTCTCACCTAGAGTACCATCTTTCACCTACGGTGCACGTTGGGTGAAGGGAGCCAGTTTTTCACCCTTGCTAAGGGTGCAATTTCGGCTCTCTATCGGGTGTCGCTGGTGAACAAGCGTTTCACCACTGAAAGGTGCCAAACGCAACCTGTAGTTTTAACAGTGTTTGCTTCTCACTGCCTCATATACTCTTTAAAAATATATCTTCTCAGGGATCAGCTTTCCTTAATCGATTTAAAGATAAAAGGTATTGAAGATATTTGTTTGTTTGTCTACAATATTTACGGAAAAGTATGATTTATTGTCTGCGATCCAGCTTTGGCCCCCAACCAAGATCTACAGTTAATAAAATCTTTGGTTCAATACACAAGTATTTATGAAGATGGTGTAGGCACAGAACTACCTAAAATAATTAATCATTTGTGGTCCCTAAACTCAGAGAAGGTTGCATTTCCTTTTTTGATGATACTTTAGGGAGTAAGAAAAAAAATATCAAAACAAAGAAGGCTGCAAAATTAAAATCCGAAGTAATGAAGATGATTGTGATGAAAGGGATACAAAAGCACAGCTCAATCTGAAAGAAGCTTAGTTTATTGGACAAAGAAGTAGATTTTTTCATTTCTCCTCAAACTTTTTAAGAGATACAATTTTTTTTAAAGAGATTCGAAATCGATAGAAAGTTTTAAAATACTGATCTTGATGAATAGTGGGAAAACCAATATTATATTAAGGCGAAAAAGATAGTAAACAGTTTAAGGGTTGTCAATGGCACAGCTGAAGCAGGTGTAAAACTAAATTCTAACTAACGACGTTTCCAAAGACAAGTTGTCCGACAACAAGTTATGTCTGAATGCAGGCACATTTTTCTACATTCATCAAAATCAGTCATATCGAAGCCATTACCACTTTAACTTCTCAATGTAAAGTAATAACATAATGATGTATAATTTAACAGTGTAAGCAATAAAATGCATTAGATTTTTTCTCTTCTTTTTTTGTAATTTTAATTCTGTTTTCTCTTCTGAACTGCTTAGTTATTTTACTCCAAATCAGCAATTTGTTGCATTTAATTTTTAAAATACCTCCATATGAAGCCTATTTAATGGATAAATTAAAATCAACAAAGAGCAAATAAATGTATTTGAATATTGTAATGCTTTTAGATCTTTGCGCGAAAATTCCTCATTGGTGATATCTTCCATAACCTGACCTGAAAAATGCCCAGTACCATTCTATAAATTTTGTTTAAAAAATAGAATAGGTAACTCATCACGAGAATAAAATTTCCTATAAAATGAGACCAGAACGAAGTTTCTGGGATGAAAAGTTTTGGTTTTAAAGAAGAAAAACTAGGATTTTTTGCTAAAAATCAATATTTTTCGTAACTTTAGCCTCTTTGCGGCACGTGTTAATATAATCGGATCGAGCTGAAACTTTGCAAATCATGTTTTCTAGTCCATTGGCACATTTCAGGGGGGTGCCGCGGAAGAAATTCGAAAATCGATTTTTTGCGACCACCCTAATGCACAGTTATAAACTTTTGAAAATTTATGAAATATTATAGTAGTTTCATTCCTAATCACAAAATCGTCGGGGGATTGAAGGGGGGTACTTTCTGAAAAGTGGGGATTGTTTGTTAAACAATCTTAAACTTCAGTTTTTCTCTCAATATTTTCAAAACAAAACTATCAACATATTGTATTTTTAATGCAGAACTTAAAAACATATCTTGTATCAAACTTGATAGCTTTTACCTCCGGATAAAATTTGACAGGACTTACCTACCCTTCGCGTTCCGGAATTCGTACATCTCAAGTCAATTTCTCTGACGAACAAAGTGTACCGAAAAGTACCAACACAGAAATTGATGAATTTAAATATGACACCAAGTCCTCCTGCTGGAACCATTCGGGTTGACTCTTCTGTTCTTGCCCTTTTCCAGTTCATCACAAATATAAATACTTAATCAAAATAGGCTACTGATATTATTTTTACAGTGTGCGCAAAATGCATTATATATTTTATTTATTAAAACATTGAACTCTATTACATGATTATTCCATTTCATATATACGAGAATCCCCCCCACACACCATAAGAGTGATGGTGCACCCATAAAATGCTATAAAGCGCCCCCCCTTAAAAGCAACCCCCTGAAAATGTCAATGGCACAGTCTGCGTGGTGAACGCCCCTCCCTCATCTTCTCCCCATATGTACATTGCATATTAATAACATAGTTTTTTAAAAAATGATCACTTTTGAAACAATGACATGAAATAATATTACTTTTTATTTCGGCATGTAAATGCAGCTGTTCCATTTTTGCCACTAACTCATTCCTCCTGACTGTCCTACATTAAACTAGTATATCCACGAAGGAAATGTTATTAACGGAACAACTAATGTCAAGGAATTTTTATTTTTAACCATATTTAACAAAATGAATAAGCAGATGAATTAATTGCATAACTATGTTTTTTACTAATAGATAACTGGATCATTTTCTAATGGTATAAATATTTTAAAATGAATGAATAAATTATAATAAAAAAAGATAAATAATACTGGCACATTTTTTGTGAAGCATATTACAATACTAGAAAACATTTGCATTACCATATGTTTAATGAGTTAAATGATTGGTTCAAAAAAAAAAACAAAAACAATGTAGTATATCCAAATCGTTTTCGAGTGTTTCGGAATAACTTTTCTGTGATTGCTTTTAAATTTAAATATTCTTTCTTTTGCGTAATTAATCAGTTTCAATTGGTTACAACAAATAGTACACTGCGCATATAGGAATGTAGGACAACTTTAAATTAATTATATAAACCCAAAAACAGTTACAATTGGAGCCTCATGAAATGCAAATCAACAAAAATATAAATGTATATCAACATGTTTTAAAATATTCATTAATACTTACAAGTGAAAAAGCGGAATAAAATCTAAATACCTCCATTACAACTGGATAAGTAATCCAAGGGGTTTCCTTTCATAAAATGTAAACACGGGTGTTAAAACTATTCACGCTTGAACACACAATATATGTCTAATCATGGTCGCACTGGAAATTGTAAAGAAGCAAATAGTTATTAACTAACTTAATAGCTGCGTACATCGTCTAAAAAATCAAGGGCAGTCCAAAATGCAAAGGCGTAAAATTAGTTTCGACACATTTTACCACTCTCTAGACATGAAATAACAAGCAATCCAATGCTAAACAGTTGCTTCCTGCAGCAACCATAGATAAGGAAAAAATAAGTTCTCGTTATTTCCGACTCACTGGCGCCCGTGTTGGAAGGATAAAATACGTTTCGAAGCATTGCGCCAGCACTTCCGCTTCTAGATTTTTTGAAATAACAAAAAGCTTTCTGAATAATGAGGAGCTTGCTATTGGATGAAGGATTCATACTATTTCGGAAACGTTTCCGATATATCCAGAAATGTTTCCGAAATTTGTTACAGTGAAGGGATGAGTCTAGGAGCTATATATATATATATATATATATATATATATATATATATATATATATATATCTTAACTTTTCAATATTGAAGCTTCAAAAAACGCAATGTTAATGAATCATCACTGATGTTACGGGACTTGAGATCAAGGGTTCTTCCCGGAATTTTTTCAGAATTGAAGTTCTAAAAACGAAATTCAAGGCTTTCTTTAACGACATTTTCGAGAGAAAAAAAATGTCGATTCCGACAATTTTTTTCGAAATGGAAGCTCGAAAAATTCAAAATTTTTGACGATCTTCAATGACATTGGAGAGAGGGGTTGTGGGACTCTCCCCTAGAAACGTTTTGGATTTAAAGTCGTAAAAAAACAATTGTAGGCGATTTTTTGTGATGTGTTGGGGAGAGTCTAGTAGCCTTCTCCCAGAAATTTTTCAAATTTACAAACCTAAGGGGGGGGGAGGCCACCGCCCCTCCCTGTGAATCCCTACCGTTATATGTATAGTTTATAGGACTCGACCGATGCATCGGCCTGGCCGATGCATCGGCGCCGATGGTTCAACAATTTAGTCATCGGCATCGGCATCGGCGGCCGATGCAAACTTGCAGGAAACATCGGCCCATCGGCCTTAAAATACACCGAAAAGCCGATGGAATTGGCCGATGTTTTTGAAAAAAAAAAAAGGACCTTTGCTGTTTTACTTTGTAATACAAAGTAAAGGAGTTATTGTTTTCATATAAAATTGTTTACTTAAATTTCTGTATGAATTTCTATTTTAGTTTTTAGTTACCCCTGAAAGAGTTTTTAACACTGCAAGTTAATTATTGCGTTGTTTACTGCAGCTGGATGTACTTATATCTGTCTCATAAGTCATAACTCAAAAATGGTAAGCTGTAGAAGGTTTCGCATGTGGGGTGTGCGTACGTTCCAGTTGTGCACTTCCCTTTTTGTTTTCCATCGATTGTTCTGAAAAACCTGTTTACTCATTTTTTGTAACTAGTAATTACTTATTTCAATGCAAAACTAATATATCGTCTCAGACTGACAATCATTTGGTGATATATTGTCGAATTGAAGACCATGGAAACAAATATGAGATAACGAAACCGGTTTTTGTGACATTTTGTTAAATTGCCGTTGAACCGACGGTAATTTTTAATTTTTCGATATTTAGAATATGAATCACAGTAATGCAGTCTTTTCTGTATCGCTTCGGCGGAGTTACAAGTTTGCAGCCCGTCGAAATACATTTTGGGGCCCTCTTTCTCTATTACGGAACTTGTAAAACATTTATCATAAACATTTTTGTAACTCCTACGGTGCCCCTATGATTATGGGGCCTCTCGCGCAATTACAACATTTGCTATATAATAAATCCGCCACTGCATGTCAAAACAAACTCGGGTACAAGTTTTATTCTGCTCCATATTTATGATTATTTTGAACTCTATTTTTTACGACTATTTTTTGAATTTCCGAGAACACTTGCGTGCCCCTCCTCCCACTCCCTGAATTTCTGAAATTAAACTGTATTCGTACTTCTGAGTTGTTTAAAACTATCACCATTCATAAAATTTGAGATTTTGTTTTCAAACTTTATCTATTGTTTAGGAAGAATTTAGAGCATTAATGTAAGAAATTGATTAAAGACGTTTTGGATGGTGACATAATTCCGAAATCAAAGAGACTTTTGAATTTTTTCTTCGGAAGTGCTGAAGTAGATTCAGAAACTCTTCCGAGGCGTTCGCGGTAGCGGTTCTGTACTAAAAAAATAATGCTGAAGTTGCGGCCGAAGTGTGAGTTGCTCCAAAATATGAGGGTGACCCCCCCCCCCTCAACCCTTTCTCGTCGTTTCAAACATTTCTTAAATATTTATCGATTTTTTATTTTGGTCAAGAAATGTCATTCTGCGTATTTCTCATACTTGTTGCACCTATATTTCGTAATGCGCCATCTTTTTTGCATCATTAATAGCGATCGATTTTTTTCTACTGTAAGTAACTATTTTTATTTATTTATATAAAATCAATGAATAAGTTAATTTTCGTTTTTTATAGAAAAGTTTTAAGGATTTTCTATTATGCATTTTTTTAAATTTGAGAAAATTATTGTAAAATTGAAAAATTTTATTTGAACTTGTTTGTAAAGCTTCATAAAAAATTAAACAATCAAATTGTTCAATATTATGTGCACAAACATCAGATCAAGTAGTATTTTTCAGCAAAATTTATGTCACTGTTATAGCTTTTAAGAAAAATGCAAACTTTTCTCTTCATAAATTTTAAATAAGTATAAAAATATTTCTATTATGATTTAATATTGTAAGTTATCTGTTACCCTTTTAATTTGATGACTAAAAAATGCGCCACTCTTTCCACTTTAATTGCGTAATTTGTTGACGGTTTCATGGTTTCATTCTTAATTTTTTTTTTTTTTTTTTTGAATGATTAAACAACATAATTTAATATTTTTTAACTATGTTTAGTGTACTTAAATCCATACATTATTACATTGTTACTGAAATCTTAGTTATATATGTTCAATTAAAAAAAATAAATAAATCAATCAATTGGTTATTAAACAGTCTCTTTGTTTTTCTTCCTCTTTTTTTTTCTTTCGTTCTTTTTTTTCTTTTCTTTTTTTTTGGGGGGGGGGGGGGGCTGTTGTTCTTTCTCTTTCATCATACAGCAGTCAAAAAAGGAGAAGCATAACTACACCCTATACAGATTGTACGTAGTACGATCCAAAAGTTCGGGGACAAGCTGTATAAAACCTTATCCAGAATAGTTCACATTACCGAAGCACATCCACCTTCAAAAGGTCACCTTGAGGGACTATGTACTTCGGTCAGTGTTCATATAACTTTTGGAATCACTCCTGGAAGCCATTTTTCGCTACCTTCTATGATGCAGCTTTATCTTCTCTGACGGAAGAAAGCGGCGTCCATGCAAATGTTTTCTTTTTTTTTTTTGCTGGGAACAAGTAAAAGTCACACGGAGATAAGTCCGACGAAACGTTATGTTATTTGTTTGTCATATCAGAGTATTGACCAATCGAACCGTGCATTCTGAACATGAAAGTCGCCTTCTTCCCCGCGATGAAGTTAAAGCAGCAGGGCAAGAGGCCTTACAGGAGGTAGCGAAAAATGTCTTCCAGGAGTGCTTCTAAAAGCTGTATGAACGTTGGCAGAAATGTATAGTCGTTTAAGGTGACTATTTTGTAGATAGATATGCTTCGGTAATGTGACCTATTCAGGGTAAGGATTTATGCAAATTGTCTTCGAACTTTTAGATCATACTACGTACGATTGAGTTTTCAACTTACTATTTCATAAAGTTTTTAAGTGACGCAAGTTAACGCGCATGAAGACATCACAAGAGAATTTGCGATAATTAACTGAGGAGGTGTTCTAAATGGATATTTCGGTCATATGTTCGGTCTATATGTTCTTAGGTTCATATGCGTGTAGAGATGTGCCGAAAAAACTTGTGAAGTTTAAATTGCGTGATCGTAAAATAGAAATTTATGTCAAAATCTGATTTTTTTTTGTGATTACGATTCCTTATTCGTAGAAAGGAAGTAAAATGAAATGAGTCAATGATCCTTTAATTCCCTGATAATTTTATCAATTATTTATTTATTTATTTTTTGTTTATTTATTTATTTTTTTTTGCCATCGGCCAACGGCATCGGCCATCGGCCATCGGCAATCGGCCATTTGGAGGAAAACAATCGGCCATCGGCCCTCTTTGAACAATCGGCCAACAATCGGCATCGGCCCATCGGCCAAAATATGCCATCGGTCGAGCCCTAATAGTTTACTCGTAAATCATACGGGACGACAAAATGTGATTTCTGATTTGTTGAACTTCTTAAACGTTTAAATTTAGTGCCGTGAAAGAAACGAGCATTTAAAAAATTGTTATGATTCGGATTTACGTAAAGAAACTAAAAAATAATTTTTCGGAAGAGCTAATCAGAAGCACGAAAGATCTAATAAATACAAAGCAGATTCTACTTGTGGTAAAATTAAAAATACTTTTCGTAGCATGTGTCTTAAATGTGAGTAAATGTGTATTTTGTTTGTTGGAAAATAAAAATGACCACACTTCAGACTGTTGTCCGTTGTCAATAGAGGATAGGAAATTATTGTTAAGAAAAAATGGCATTTTTTACTAGTGTGAGTTTCTGCTTGTCAGATAGTACTGTCGACGCCAATTCTGAAGTTCCTTCCAAGATTATTTCGCGGTCGAATGTGAATACTTTCGGTTGTGATATGAGGTATTATTGGAAACGTGCAATGTTATTTTAGAGCATGAATCACATAAGAAGGAAATTAACTTATAGCTAGACAATGCGCCTCAAAGGTGTTTCTTAAAAAAGGATTTAGCCATTGAGTTAAAATTACCCTTAATATAAGACGTTTGGTTCCCGGGAACCAGTACATGAGAAATATGATGTTGTAGAATTCACTCTTAGCAATGCGCGTGACTCTGAGGAGAAAATCTTAATAGAAGCTTTGCTTAGTGATTTTATTTCTGGTACCCCGTTTAGAACGTCAACTAATAAATTAAGAAAAGGCGCTTAGTGCTAAAGGCATTCAGATGTCGAATACGTATAAATAAACTAAATGAGAGCGAGATTTCCCTGTTGAAAACGCGCAGTATTTTTGGCAAATTCATACAGGGAAAAAGAAGTTAACAAAAACTTTATTTGCAATCGATACCATTTTCGGAACAGTAATTCAAAGTAGAATATCTCCGATAGATGTAAGTTATAAACAAAACACATCTGTTTTTAAAGTTGACTGCTGTTCCAATTTGAATGAACCGTTGACCTAATTTTGGAACTTAGAATCCATGAGAGTTCACGATTCTGAAAAGGGTATTTCGCATCGCAATAAAGATTTTATTTCTAGTTTTAAGGAAAATTTAAGAAAGAAATGTATGAAACGAAATCGCTTTGAGAGGAAAAGCCAAGTGAATTGCACAATAATTGGGTGATAGCGAAACGAAGATTTGATAAATTAAGTATTAAAGTAAAAGAAAATAATTGGCTGTACAATGATTACAAAAACATTGTTAAGTGTCAGATGAAAGAGAATATTGTCGAAGAATGTTCTTCAGATTTTGAAATCGATTCTTATTACATGCCCCATTCCGCGGTAGTTCGAACCGAGAAAGAAACCTCAGCATGGTTTTTGACGCATCGTCAAAAGGTGCAGGTAGGAAATCTTTAAATGAATGTTTGTATTCTGGACTTGCTAGAAACCTCGGGTTCTAGATATGATTTTGAGATTTCGCGAATGCGTTTTGCAGGGATATACAAGGAGCATTTTTGACTATCGGAATAGCTGAGGAAGACGGAGATTATTTAAAATGTTTTTGGTTTTCATAGAAGGGGGACTTTAAATTTTGCAGAATATTACGTATGACTCGCGTATCCTTCGGAATAACGACGAGCCCATTCATTCTTAATGCGACAATTAAGTACCATATTCGAAAATATAGAGAGATAGAAAGGGAATTTTTCGAAATGCTGAAGGACCCAATATTTAAAACCAATTCGGAGAATTTAAGAAAATTATGGAATGAAAATGGCATAGAGACAACAGGTGAATTAGGTGAACGATCTTCGAAGGTTTTAGGCATAATCTGGAATTGAGATAGTGATACATTCAAATTGAATGACAACCCTTACTTGATATGATAAAAAATTTGAAGAATTCGAAGCGATGTGTTTTGCAAACGGCCGAGAACATTTTTGATCCCGCAGGTTTTAGAACCCCATTTGTTTTAATTATAAAATGTTTACTGTAAGAAATTTCGGAGTGCGGCCTTGGATGGGATGAGGAATTATCAAGTGAGGTAAAGCAAAACTGGGAAGCTTGATGCGCACAAGTTTATCTTCTAAAAGATTTCACAGTCGAAAGAAAGTACTTTCCGTATCCCGTAAATCATACAAGAGATTTACAAATCCGCATTTTTAGCGACGCAAACACCAAAGCATTTGGAACGGTTGTATATCTCCGTTATGTGTCTGAGAATGGGAATATTTTCACAAGATTCGTTTAGTTGTTCCCCTTTCCCGACTAGAACTTTTAGGTGCAGTGTTAACCTCAAGAACTTTGAAGTATTTTAAAACTACAGTAAAACCCCTCCTAACGGACACCCCTCAAAGGCGGACGACCCTCTTATGCGGACAATTTTTAATTCCCCAGTTTCAATGCAAATAACATTATTAAACCCCTGTCCTGCGGACACCTCTCTATTGCGGACAAAAATATTTGTCCCGTTAGTGTCCGTATTAGAGGGATTTTACTGTAGTTTCAATTACCCCTGTTACGAAAGTTTTTCTTTGGAGTAATTCTTTAATTACTTTTCATTGGATAAAGGGAAAAAGCTTCAAAATACAAACAGATCGTTTCGAATAGAACAACTGAAATCCAATCAAATTCAGACCCTAGTGACTGGTATTTCTGTAACAGCAGGGAAAATGTGGCTGATTATATTTCAGGTGGAATATCAGTCGAGAAGATTGTTAACGATCCCACTTGGATCCATGGACTTGAGTGGCTTCGCAAGTCGGAAAGTAATTGGCCGATAAAATTTAATTGCGATTTTTCTCCTACCGAAAACTGCGCTAGTATAGAACGAGTAACTGCCTTTGCATGTGAAGTTAAATCAAACACTGCTGCAATAATCGAGTCAACTAAATCGACTCGAACAAGGCCGTACTGGGCGGTCGGGCGATCGCCCGAAGGGTCGGTGTGTCGCGGGCCAGTTGTGATTTGTGGTTAAACTCCTTTAGTAGAGGGGCTATGGTAGAGAATATAGCCGGAAACTGCATTTTGTGATAAAATCATGAAACTTGGTATACATGTAGACAATGTGCTAACAAACATTTTTAGAAGGGAGACATCATTTCAAACCCCTCCCCCACTCCAAAAAAAAAAAACCCTGGCGGTCATTTTTTGGTCAAAAATCCAACACTAAGTTTCTTTTTTATTTTTTACGAAAATACCCACTGTTTTTGATAAATGTTTTTGTATGTATTTTAAAGCAATATATTAAAGAAAATCAATTCATTTATAGTAGAACCCAGTAATCCGAATCCCAGAAATCCGAAACATTAGACAATCCGAACATATGTTTTAAAATTTACTGATAAAAATTGATTACAAAACTGAGAATAAATCTAGAAACTAAAAATCAGAAACAAAGCTAGCAATTTTTCAAAACTTGAAACAGATCCTTGAATTGTTATTTAAGAATGAATACAACATCTTGATTACTTGAAACAAAATCAATTTTCATTATCAGCAAAGGAAAAGAAAAGAAAGAAAACTTCGCTTTAAAATGAAATTACTTTCTTTAAACTTTAAAATGAAATTCGCATTTTTTTTTTGGAAGTTTCATTCACAATTTGCAGTTTTATAAGTTATATTTGCACTAGCAAATTGAAAGGGCTGGCAGGGGGCACGGATATTTTTTCATAGAACTCCAAAATTTATAATTAAAAGCTTTAAAACAAATTTAAAGTTTTTCTCATTAGACGGTTTGAAACGTTTGCTCTATGTTTTAAACGATGTAAGAGAAAGAAATAATAAATTACTGCAATAAGAAGTTTAGTGCTATGTTTATAAAGTTAGTAAAATTGTCATTTATTGAAATATAACTCACTATTGTACAAACTAAACCTAAATTGAATTACAAATCTGAGAAGTGATACATAATATACAATGATTATATAGAAGGTAATTTAAAACGTTTGAATTTACATGTAATTTCCATTGCAGCATTTACACATCGCTGTGCAGATAAATCCATTTTTGAAGCACTCACAAGTTATTTAAGAGCAGTTTTTTTTACACTTGTATGACGTAAATTCGCTTTAAGCACTTGAAACTTCGGTCAAAGTCAAACAAGCAAGAACGTGCTTCTCATCAATTACTGTAAAACCCTAATCATGAATTGAAGTTAAGGCTAAATTTTTAGACGTACTGCCCCACTGATGTCCACCTTGATAAGCACTAAATAAGTTGCCTAAGTACAGCTCATGGAAGTATATGATATGCCTAAAACGACAGCGTCATTCAGGGGTGCCCACAGGGGGGGGGGATTATGGCGCAAGTTGCGGCATCAAAATTTGGGGGGGGGGGATTTTTTTCCCAGTAGTTTTGTTTTTCGTTAGAACATGAAATTTTTGATTTTTTGAAAGAAAATTTTTTTTAACATATTCAACAAGAAATAGATGCATAAATAATACTCTTTCCACGTACTCTTTCCAAAATTTAATGACCGTGTCTCTTTTTCAATAAAGGGAACATCAGAGACTGGACGGAGTTGTGTTCGTTTCAAAGTTGGATCAGACGATTTGCTTTCATCTTAATAAATTATAAATTTTCTGAAAGTAGCACAATTCTGCATGATGAATACGTGTGACAGTAATAAGAGGGAGATAAGGTAATTTCGGTACAGATGCCCCCCTTAAGGAAAAAGGAGCTCTAATATAAATTGGGTATTAAAAATGACAACGAAAGTTTATGGTAAATACAAAATAGTTATTGTTTATTAATACTAAGTAGTTTTTTTGTACAATATTGTACATTTTTTAAGTGAAAAAATAAAATTGTGACAGTACTACATTTGGCCATCTCTCCCGAAGTTCCGGGTGAGATGCCTCACTCACATGGGAGAGATGCCCTACCCGTAAAAATCAGTTATTTTTTAAACATAAAAAGTTTAAACAATGGTCAATAGTTTATAAAAAAAATCAATCGTTTATAACACATGAAATGAAAGCTATTTTGAAAAAAAAAGAAAAATACAACCTTAGCATTAATTTATAAAATATGAAACTCTCATACACAACATATAAAATTTATAATCAAACTCAAACTATTGCAAAATATTTCATTTTTTTCCCTATATATGAAAATTTCAAATTTACATTTTAGAAAGTATAATGTAAAAATATTACGAAATAAGTGGAATTTTATTCAGACAATATTTTTCTTTTTATTTTCTCTAATTTTTGTTTTTCCGCAAACATTGCAAAGATTACCATACATTGTGCATGATTCATGTAACCATTTTTGGCACTTTACGCACTTTATCCAGTCTACTGTTTCTTTTGTCAAATAATAGTTCTCCTCACATTCGAGGCAGTTGTTTGTATGATCACTTCCGCCGGTTTCAATGGGTGTGTCCATCACCAGCTGTTTTGACCATAGACATGGAAACCGGTTCCCATGTCTATGGTTTTGACGCTTTGCTTAATTTGGCAGCGGATTTTAGCTTTTTTTCTTTGATGTGTTCTTGGGATGTAATAACCATAGCCGACTGTTTCTTTCTTTTTCGGCATCTTTCCTCTAACTTAGGTACAGGTGAAATCTGGTGCAATAACTTTGTCGGGGTGGATGTCAGGTCAGATGATTTAGAACTTTCGGACTGTTCACAGGTCGGTTTCATTTCTTCACTGATGGAAAAGAAGTGGTTTGGAATCTCTGCTTGGTTCAGAGGGAAAATTCCCGTCTTTCGAAAACCATTAATAGCAGTGTGAACAGAAGCTGCCCTTTTCCAGGCTCTACCAATCAGTTCTGCAGCTTGTATTCTCCCAATGGTCCTTCCTGGATGATTAACAATCCAATTCCTTGCTTCCTTTTTAAAGTATTGTTTTAGTGGCTTAAAAAAAGACCGGTCAAGAGGCTGAAGAGCTTGTGTGGTATGGCTGGGCAGGCAGACAACTATAATATCATTGTTGTCTGCAAATTCCAGCAAGTCATAACAGTTTAAGTGCGATGCGTGACCGTCCAGAATTAGTAAAGTCTTTCCTTGGGGTTTTCTCGGAACAAAGACATCTTTAAGCCATCTGAAAAAAATATCTATGCTGATGTATGAGGATTTTTCGTTCATGAACACCATAGATCCAGGTGGAAGACCATCAGAAAACTCTTTTTTTTTCCCGAACGCCTTTAAAAATAACTGAAGGGGGGAGATATTGTCCTTCTGCATTGCAACAAGCAATAACTGTAATATTTTCTCCTCTTTCTGTAGACGTCAAAACATGAACATCTTTTGCCCCCTTAGTAGCTACGACCTTTCCTGGAACGTTATTTAACTGACAGCCGGTTTCATCCATATTATAAATACTTCCCGGTCTTGTAAAGAATTCATGTTCCTCAAACACTTCCGAGAGAATTTTAAAAAATGATCAACACTTTCTTTGTTAATACCTTCCCCCCTTGCTAAAGAGAGGCCCTGGGCTTGTCTAATACTTAGTTCTGGGTTTCTTCTAAGAAATGATGAAAGCCAGTCATACCCAGCCATTCTTGATTCTAAATTAAATCGATGATTGAGACCTAGCTTTTCAGCAAACTGAAAAGCAAGTGTTCTAATTGTCTCTTTGTCAGGTGCAAATCCACATTTTTCTAAACGTTGGATGTGCTTGACGAGACGTTTTTCGTTTTCAACTCCAAACACTCCTTGTGGTCCTAAAGAGCTTGTTTTGATATTGTTGCCTGTTTGTCTTCGACGACGAAGTGTCCGAGAAGGAATTCCATAGTATCTAGCAGCTTCATTGACACCAATTTCTCCTGCTTCTAGCCTCCTTAAAGCCTCTTTTAAATTGTCTTCTGTCCAGGTCCCACGAGCTGCTCCAGTTTTTTTCCTTTTGTACACTGTAGGCATCTTGCCTAAAACAAATAAGAAGCATTGTACCAATAAATTTCAAATTTAATTAATTTCAAATCAAAAGTTAAAATTTCCTAGTAGTTAACTTGCGATAAATACTTTGTAAGACATATGTCCATTTGTTTAGTTAAATTTAATTTCACCTATTTAACTATTAACCACAGAAAAAATTAATTTGAAAAAGTTCAACAATACATTAGCAAAAAAAAAGACATACAAAAACTATTATAATTAATTACCCGTTTCACGCCCAGCAAGCCGTCTGAATAATTATCTGTCTTAGTTTCCAAACGGAAACTTGTGTGCATTTCAAAGTTTAATTTAATTTTTAGAATAAACACTATCAGTTTGAATAATTTAAAAAATAAAACAACTTAGTTTCATTAAAAAGAGTAATATATTTTATTTTAATTTTCTTCATAAACTTAACACTTCGGTTACTTATCTTGCCCCTTAGATAAAGGAAAGTGAATAGTATAAAAAGTGTGAATATTAAATAAATGTATTACTTCGTTAATCAAGCTTAAAACTATATTTTGAATTTTATTGATAAATGTTAATCTAAATTTATAGTTCCAAAAAATATTTTTTCAGTTAAAAAATATACCGATTTACGCACATTACACAATTTGTAAAAACTATATGATTTTAAAAATACTATTTAAAAATTTAAACACTTAAAAGAGTTTTGTCGCTGAAACTGTATGTGGGGCATCTCACCCGAATAGAAGCTGGGGCGTCTGTCCTTTTTGTACGGGAGAGATGCCCTGTCAGCAGTCCAAAGTACAAGACGGCAAAAATGGCGTTACATTGCCTGAAGTCGACTAATCAACTTCGCACTACAGATTTTTAGCTTAGATGAATAAAAATTCATTCTTATTAACAAGTGCCAGCCTTAAAATGCAACATCACTCTTATAACACAGTAGAAAAAACATGGTACTTACTTAAAATGTTACTGTAACAGCAAAAAATGAAGAAATAAGTTCACGTAATTTTCACAGCACAGCTTTCAACATCCAACTGAAATAGTGATCGGACTTGGAGATCCATCTAGTGTTGGGTTTCGAAATTACAGCAACTGGGGCATCTCTACCGGTGGGGCAACTCACCCGGAATTACCTTAGATCAAAAATGAATATAAAATAAAAAGTTTTTCCCTGTTTTTTATTCATTGTTTGTAATAATTCTGACCACTATGCTCTATTCTTTCATTGATTCATTTGCACCTTGACAATTGTTATGAACTAGTTTTGAAGTTTGCGAATAACATATTTTTAATCCCTCCCCCCCCCCCATTAGGGATTGCAATACCGGACCAAACATTCAATACCGGTACTCGGTATTTTTCAAACGTGATACCGGAATACCGGCATTAATACCGGTATTTGAAATTTCTCAAAAATGCTTGAAAACATATTGTTTCTTTTCCACACTTCTTAATTTTGTACAAAAATTGTATTATACTTATGAAAACGTATTTTGAACAAAATTGAATGAAGGCGGAACAAATGTTATAATAAAATATCAATAATCAATAAAATATCAATAAAATATCAATAATAGCAAAAATCATAATCCATCTCAGTTGAAAATAATCTCTCTGAATTCACGCAGGTTATTGGTACTGTTAACAATGCGTGATACACCTCCTCTAATTGTCTAGAAGTCCTTCATCTCCAAATAATTTGCTCTCTTGCGTGTTATTTTTGGATAATTACTTTTGTGTGTATGTAATCTTGTATTGTGTGTATTTTAATTATTTTTTTAAATTATAGCTTATAGCAATTTCTTTCCGAGAGACGATACCTTTCCAATATTAACGTAATTTTCTCTTGAGCTGGGGAGGCTTGTGTTTGCTTTTTATTAGCCCTTTGGTTTGAAATTGACGATAAATTTAACTAAATTTTATCTTGTTAATTTCTCTTATTCGTTTCGCTTTTTTTTTTTTTTTTTTTTCAAAATTCTTCACAATGATAATTATGTAAATATCTGAAAATATGTTTCAATTGATTATGCTTTACCTCTATGCAAATTTTCAAGGCACTATATAACTTCTAAATATTATCTTGCTAAGTAGAAAGCCAGATAGCGAGACAGGACAACAAATCAATACTGGTGACAACAAATTACCAATTTTTATGCTAACAAGAAAAGAAATCATAAAATATTACTACAACTGATGTTTGCAATAAATTGTTCATAGCACAAATGCATTCAAAATTACACTCGAGTTTAGCGTTCGCAAAAAGGAAAGTGAGTGATTAGGGGAATGGAGAAAATAAAAACATGGTGCACTAAAGCGCACGAAAATGCAATTCATCTCTCCATTTAGCAATGACAATATTATTATGCAATTTTCACTTCGTTTGTTTAATGATATTTTTTAAGGTAGTGCTTTTGAAGCCAAATTTTTACATCAATAGATGGACTTCGGTTCTGCATTATGAAAAAATAAATGTACATTTAAAATAAAAGTATACAATTAGTAAGATAAATTTAAACTTCTGCAATTGAATCTATTTATTATTTTCAGCTAATACCGAAAATACTGTTGTTTTACCTAAGCAAATACCAGTATTACGAAATCGTCAAATTGCTCGAAATACCGGTATCCCGGTATACCGGTATTGCAATCACTACGTCCAATCGACAATTACTGTATTTTCTTCATTAACTAGCTTAAGTTTATGTAGAATTTTTCATTTCATTTTACTGTCACTACTAGTTTTAAACTGATTGTTTCAATTTATCATTAGATGATTTTCATTAAAACTTTCAATGACGTTGGTTTTCGATGACAGAAGCAGAACAGTCTGTTGTTCTTAAGGTGTTTTAATTATTTTTCGTAAATCATTTTTACTTTCTTCTATATCTGATATGCACAGAAGGATATTTGGTTCGTTAAAATCAGTGGCGTATATATGTTAAAATTTTGGAGGGACCGATATGACCAGCGACTTAGCCCCCTCCTTTTCCCCCTTTTTTACAATCTAAAATTATTGGAAGGCTATTGTGCCAGCTCTACAATTTTTTGGACGCGCACTCTCAGAAATGGACTTTCAAATTTGACGAGATTTTCTTCGTTTTTGACGAAACCACTTCCAGGGATATGCTCCGAGCGAACATTTCGTCAAATTGAAGAAACTGCTTTTGTTAGTGGTTTGAGGATGCGAATTTCGTCAAATGTAACGAAATATTTCTTCATTCTAGTTTCGTCAAATTAACAATCATTTTCGTAGTTTTGAGAGCATTAGTTTCGTCAAATTAATTCCGTCATATATGAGGACATTATTTTCGTAAATTTTTAAGAAAATTTATTCCCTTTTTTTTCTTTGAGCACATTAGTTTTTTTTTTATATTTGAGAATACAGTCGAACCTCGTTATTTCGAACACGCTTAAAACAAATAACTGCTGAAATGAACTTTTTTGCAATCCTTGTCTTATTGTTTATTGTTTTTTGGATAAAGCGAACCACCTTTTATAATAATCGATTTTAATGGTCCCTTTAAGCTCGTTATAACGAGGTTCGACTGTATTTTATAAGATTTTTGTGCGTGCGGTCAAATCCTAACATCAGAATCTTACCACCGTAGTTTCCCACTTTATTGCGTATAGTCACTTTCACAGGCCCGTCATTTACGGGGTCAGGGGGTAAATTGCCCCCCCCCCTCCTGTCTTGGTTTTTGAACATTCATGTTTTTACACATGACTGGCCGTTGTTTTAGTTCGTTTTCTGTAAAATTTTTATTGAGTACAGACTCTTTGTCATACTTGGGAAAAAATTGAGACAACGGGCCTGCAGCCCCCCCCCCATCAAAAAAAAAAAAAAAGACAAGTAATTGTTAAAAATAAAGGCACATAAAATATGTCAAGCAAATTTTTATTTATGTAAAAATGCAAACAAACAACTCCTTAAAAAAGGTAAAACAAATCATTGCAGATTAAACTCCCCATGGTATCTAATTAAACCCGCCCATAATGGGGGTTTTCCTTCAAAAAATCTAATTTTTGTCGGATATTTTCCAAATTTGGCAGATGTTCGTTATTGGAGGCTCGGGAATTCACACAAGGTCGTTTATGTCCCTCTATGTGGGGGGCGGGGGGAAACAGACAACCTCGCATTGGGGGTTCTCCGTATTAAAAAAAAAAAAAAGTTTTTGTCCGATCTTTTTTAAATTTGCCATAGAGGTTCTTAGATGCTCAAGAATCACGCAAGGTAGTTTTCATCACTTTATAAGGGGAGAGGGGGGGGGGGGGTCCTTGAAAAAATTCAATTTTTCTCGGATCTTTCCAAAATTTGGCACATAGGTTCTTTGATGCACGGGGATTCACGCAGGGTGGTTTTCGACCCTCTATGGGGGGGGGGGGGCAACCCCTATGATAGTTTTCCTACAAAAAATCCAGTTTTTGTTGGATCTTTCCGAATTTGGCACAGAGTTTCGTTATTTGATGCTCAGGAATTCTCATGGGGTGGTTTTCTTTCCGCTATGGGGGGCAACCCTCATACGGGAGGGGGGTTCTTATAAAAAAAACAAAAAACAGTTTTTATCATATCTTTTCCAAATTTGGAACAGAGGTCCTCTGATGCTCGGGAATTCACACGTGGCAGTTTTCAACCCTCCATGATGGGGGGGGGGGAGCAACCCCGCATTGGGAGTTCTCCTTATATAAAAAAAAGTTTTTGTCCGATCTTTTCTAAATTTGCCATAGAGGTTCTTTGATGCTCAGGAATTCACGGAGGTTAGCTTTCGTCAAAGTTGGGTGGGGGGGGGGAGGCAACCCCGATGGGGGGTTTTCCTTGAAAACAATTCATTTTTTGTCGCATCTTTCCAAAATTGTCACAGATGTCTTTTGACGCTCGGGAATTCCCGTTTTCGTCCCGCTAAGGAGTGGGAAACCACGTGTGTGTGTGGGGGGGGGGGGGTCGTATAAGAACCCAGTTTTTGTCTGATCTGTTCCAAATTTGGTACATTTGTCTTTTGATGCTTGGGAATTCTCATAGTGTAGTTTTCGTCCCGCTATTTGTGGCAAACCCCATAGGAGTTTTCCTTATAAAAATCCAGTTTTCGTCGGATCTTTTCCAGATTCGGCCCAGATGTCCTTTGATGCTGGAAATCCACATAGGATAGTTTCCCATGGGGTTAGTATTCATATGGGGTACTACCCCATGTGATTAAAGGGTGAGGTTCCATCTGGCCCAAACTATCAAACACATCAAGATAAGCTTGTCACCTGGAGAACACCTACCTCCTAATAAAGAGAATTGAAAGTCTGGGCCACTCCATCGCCATCTTTGCCCACTGTCTAAAATAAACTGTTTTGGCGATCCCTAAATATCGATAAATGCCAATACATGGTGGAAGGATTGCTTGCAATGGAGGTAGGAATACAGGAGGGAACATGCTGTGTTATCTACTCCTATTGTCGAGGGATGGTGAGAAAGAGGGAAAGGACTCGTATTACTATGGTGAAAATTTCGCGTGCTTTACTTTTCTCGCACAAATTGATAATGAAAGTATTTATTGCCTACATAGAAAAAAAAAATAATGCACAACGCAATTATATTTTAAGCTTAAAATTTCCAAACTATAAACTAGTTACATAATTAATGTCTTAAGTGAATTAAAATTATTTTAGTGACAAATGAATGATCAACTGATTATAAATGCTATTTTTGTTTTCAATAAAACACAATGATTTTCCCATAGAGAAGTTTACAAAATTATCGAAATTATCAAAACTTTGCAGTCTATGTCCAGATTATAAAATTAGATTACAGCACAATGAAAAAAAGTAGCTAGAAATCAACAAGGATAAATAAAGGAAAAACATAAATGAAAAACTTATTTTGATAAAGTTACCAGAATGAGGATAAAAATAAAATAAAACTAATAAACTTTAGATTAGTTTTTAAAAAAGCAATCCCGGGTAAATAAATGTTAAATAGCATAAAATTCTAAACAACTTCTTGAAAACCTATCCACCCAGTTCTTTGGATTTTGATGATTCATTCTTTCTTTTTTTCTTTATTATTATTATTATTATTATTATTATTATTGTTTTAGAGATGCACGGAATACTTGGTATTCGGTATACTGTATATCGGCAGACAAACCGACTATTTGTTTTGGCAGAGTAGGGGAATGTGGGGCAAAGTGAAATGGTTAAGCTGACTGAGCTTTTTCAAAATGAACAAGTCGGAAATTTGTTTTGAAAATTACAGTACATGAAAGAACATTGTATTTTATAATAAAACGTGCATTAAAATAGTATTTTTCATTTTCGGCGGTGAATTTTCGCTTTCAAAAAAAAAAAAAAAAAAAAAAGAAAAAGAAAAAGTGGGAAAACTTCGCTTTATTTTTTTATGGGGCAAAGTGAAAAATGAAATAAGTTTGAAATAAAATATTTTCTATTCGTTTATAAAAAATATTTTTGATCAAAGGAATCAGTAAATAAAAGGTTGAATGAATAAATGAAAAGATGCTGAAAGAAATAAACGAATATATAATTAAATAATTTAATTAATGTATGGGGACAAATAAACGAGTGAGTAAAACAGTGAATGAATAAGAAAATATGTGTATAAATGAATAAATAATTGAATTACTAAATTAAGGTATGTTAATAAAGTAATTAATAAAATGCGTAAAAGATTTAATAAATGATTGAATAATTAAACGAAATTAATTCTTCACTTTTCCCGCATGTACTTGTCCGACTGTGCAAAATAATTAAAATATTAATAGGCTTAATACTAACTAAATAAATGTTGCATCGAATATTAGGTCTCAATTAATAGTTCAAATGTTAATTACAAGAAATTTATCATTTAATAATACCTAAAATAATTTTCGACTTACAATAAAGTATTACAGTATGAGAATCATTTTTCGAAAATTGCTTGTGTTATCACATTCTATGATTGTCAGAGTTATTCTTTTCTTAGCTAGAATAGGCTACATTTTTTACTACATAGTTAAAATATTTCTAAATAGGTAGCGCTAACAGCAGAATAAATATTTCACCATTTCACTTTGCCCCGCTTCGAAAATTTCCAACGAAACATTTTTTATTCAATGAATGAAAGTATCAGTATAATACTACGTCACAATATTAATTAAAATTCTTACTTATTATTTTTTTCTCATTTAAATTAATTTAAATGTTTAAAAAAAATACTTAGACCTTAAATTTAAATCTTGTTGCTTTTCAATGTTTATTAAATCTTCTGACACATTACATTAGTTTTACTATTCTAAACAAATATGACACTATAAATAGAAAAAAAAAAATCCATAATGTTAATTAGTAATAAATGTAAAAAAATATTAATTTATTGCTAGTTTACGTTAACTGCTACTTTTTTTACTTAAAATCATGGATGTAATGTAAAATGTCCAGCTAATTTTTTTTTTTTTTTTTCTCAAGTACAGTTTTAAAAATTGAAAGCGAACGATTTGATCAACATTTATATGCTATACATTAAAGGAGAGCAAATTAATTCTTTTCAATTATTTTAAAGCATGGGATTTCAAAGTATTCTTACTTATAAAATCCGAACTATTGGAAAACTTGATATTCAAGTTTAGTTTCTATCGTTGTATGCATCTTAGGTTAGCAATGAAATACAACGCTAAATTTTCATAAAAAGGAATTAGTATTTCAATCTATGTTTTGAGGTTTTCCTCATTCCCATTAGTTGGAGTGGATTGAAAAAAAAAAAATAAATAAATAGATAAAAAAAAATCTAGGAGTCGGAGTCGGAGTCCATTTTCCATCCGACTCCACAGCCCTGGTTCAAACGAACCTTTTGAAAGCGATTTGTCAAAAATCGCTTTTGAAATATGCGATTAATAACAGATTTTTTTTTAAATACTAAGCACTTTTCATAATGCACTCAAAAGGACAAAATAACTTTTCCGGGTCAGAAAAGACAATTTAAGTATCTGTGTAGTTTTCAACTATCCAAGAAAAAGGCTTTACAAACAAAGAAAAGTACGGCTCAAGTCATGTAGAGAATGTTTTATCATTTTCTAGCTTTCAATCATAAATTTGAGGGTTGAAACATGCATATTTTTCTTAATGGGAAAGTTTGATTTGAAATGACTTGAGCGCACTTTTCTTCGTTAGTGAAGTCTTTTTCTTGAAATAATTGAAAACTACAGGAATACTTTGTCCTTTCTTATATAATTGCCTTTCTGAATCAAAAAAGTTTTTTTGTCCTTTTGAGTGCATCATGTGAAGTGCTTAGTATTTTTCAAAAAAATCCGTTATTTTAAAGATTTTCGTTTTTAAACAAAATTTTTATTTAGCGTTATGTTGTACCTTAAGATTAAACAAATCATTTAGTGAAATTCCGAAGCCTCGAAGTTAGCTGAGATATAAGCAAAAGAATGGTTCACAACATACGTTTTGTGATAAAGAATCTAATATGTCTCTTTACTTAGCCCTGTTATCGATTTTTGGCATGGATGAGGATAAAAACCCTAAAATAGCAACGGCAGTGAATAAATTTCATTCTTGCTCCATTGAAGCCTTGATTCAGAATAGTCATTATGATTACGATTAACAATACTGTTTCAAGGCAACAAAATTTGTAAGAATGGGTTTTATATTCAAACATTTAATGGGGAAATTGCATGAAGTTTGCTGTTTTTCATCCTAACCGAAAAAATAATTTAATTTTAGAATTTTAATTTTTCAGCGTTTAGCTGTACCATTAAATTAAGCAAATCATTAAAAGAAATCCCGAAATCCGTAAGTGGTTTAATTGCTGAGATATAAGTGAAAGCAGGCCTCAGATTTTTCAGTGACAACCAGGCCAAGTAATAAAAGTGCGTAATAAAAATGGGGGTTATTTATCCAATTTTCAACTTAAATACGCTGGAATTGGTTACTTGAAATTTGATGATGTTGCTAAAAAAAATAAGTTTTAACATACTTTTTTGTGTATTTCCTGAAAATAATTGAACTCAGCGAGCATGACCAGTTTTAGTTTTTAGTACGGCCCTGGCCCTTAACTCAGGGGCGTGCGCAGGCCGGGGCGGGGGGTGAAATATAATTAGCACCGTAGAAGTTAACAATATGGAAAGGCGACCATAAATGTCATGTGCGACGAACCCAAAAATTTCTGTGTATGCCTCAACCATTACTAAGCTAGAGTGACCATAACTGGCCAAACCAGTGCATTTCAATTTATGTCAGAAAAATGTATGAATCGTTGTTGAAAATTAATGAAAATTTCACAGCTATAAGAGTGCAAAGTTCTAACACCATGAGAATTAGTTTTTACCAAGAACCAGAACATCATCACAGTTCAAAAACAATCTAAGTTAAAAAAAAAAAAAAAAACCTAAACTATGCCCATAGTTAGTCATTTAATGTAACGCAATTCTCTTGATTTTTTTTTCATTTTTATTTTGTCTATTATATGCTAGTAATGACAAAGAATATTAATGACCTCTCCGAAAGCGGAAGCTGAAGTTGCTTTGATGTGTGGGAGAGAGAGTGTGTGTTTTGTTTGAAAAAAGTTACCATGTGTTTGAAAAAAAAAATGGCATTTGAACCCATGCACTCCACCAATTTTTGTTCTTGTGCTAAAATATAAATAAAATTATTGAGGTTCATACAATGTAAGTGCGGCTTACTAAACGCTTGTGTTTATAAATTAATACGAGTTATAAACTTCTGTCTGCACATTCTACAAAAAGTACAATACAATTTTTTTTAAGATCACTTTTTTTCTTTTTACTGAATTTTTAAAAAAAGTCAAACGCAAATGAGAGACTTTTGCTCGGGTGTCCATCTCCAAACGCAGAAGTATTCTCTGCTGCATTCAAAAGTGAATATTTTGATCCGATCGGCTAATAATACTGAACTTTATTTGGAACTTAGAAGCATATGAAATGAGAAACGCGGATTTCGAGATGAAAATATATTTTAAAGTTAGTTGGCAAAGTCGTCAAATACGACCCCTCCCCCTCCCCCGCTGAATTTTGCTTAAATGCACAACTGATTATGTGCAAAATACTAATTATCAATTATTACAAACTAACTATCAATTATTACAACTGTTATTCGGAAAAATTTAGAGAAAATAGCTTCCAAGTTCCTGATCAATCATTCAATGAACGCTAAAATTAGCTATTTTAAAAAAGCGATTATTTGCTCTTTTTTAATAAAATATTATTAATCGGTTTTAATAAAGTAGATTATTATTTAAATTAGCATTTGATTTTTTAGTTTGAACAAATAATTAATAAAGTCATTATACTTAATTTTTCAGTTGAAAATAAACTATAAATGTTTATAATTTTCCTTAGAATTAATTAATATTTTATCACTAGAATGTTTCTTAAATTAATTGGAGACGCCGGTTTTCCCTGGAAGTGGATGCCTGAGCCAAATGTTATTTCCTGTCTGCTACCCTGACGATTGCTCTCAATGAACTTTCCCATCATTTTGCATAGGCACGTGCAACCAGTTTCACCACGTGGAACTTTTCAAAAGGACCCCCCCCCCCCCCCGCCAAATCCCGAATGGTGCTAGCCCAGTTGCTCTCTTCTCTACCATTTTGAACTTTTCAATGGCAACCCACGCTCTGAACCCCGAATGGTGCTAAAAATTGCGCCAAGCTAAGGCGCCAGATTTTTAAGCTTAGAAATTTACTCTTGAAAACAGCCTTGAATGTCCGAGCACCTAAGCCCCTCCCTTCAAACCCTACGTAGAGTTGGAAGACACCCGATTGGTCAAATCGTGTTTCCGGTCAGTTGGGCGGCGTCCCCCGTGGAGAAATTTTTGAACCAAATGGGAAAACACCGATTAAAGAACCTATGTGCCAAATTAGAAAAAGATCTGACAAAAGTCTGGATTTTTGAAAGGAAAACTCCCCTAATAGGGGAGGGGGGGGGCTGGCCCTACAGCGGAAAGAAGATTTCAAACTGTTTGAACTATATCGTTACATCGCGATGTAAGGATGGCGATGCATCACGATGTAGAAATTCCTACATCGCCCTACCCTACTGGGAATATAAAAGTGCTACTTCCTTAGCAGTCATTGGGTTCTGGAAAAATAAATCATGTGCCACTTTTATGCACAGTTAGATCGATATATGCTCGGGAGAAAATTGCTGAGAAGTTTCTTCTTCATTGCATCGAATGAAAAAATTCCAGAAAAAAAAAGATTTTTATCCAACTTATATCCACAAATTTCAAAGAAAAAGTACTATAAAATGGACAACTTTAAGTTAGTATATATTTGTTCTAAAATTAGATACAGAAAATAAAATTAGATAATCTTAAGAAAAGCTTACCTTTTTCTTTTTTCAATTGTTTTATTAATTTTGCTTGCATGTAGAATGTTTATTTGGCCAAATTTATGCTTAATACAGGAACTTTATTATTGCATGCATTTCATACTTCATACAGTGAAACCTGTGTAAGTTGACCACTCGCGGTGCAGTACTTTGGCGGTCAACTTAGACAGGTGGTCAACTTACAAAGGGCAGTATTAACTTTTTTTTTATTACTTGTCATTTTTTGCACCATGTATTCATTTTTTAAGGAATTCACCCAAACTCTTTCTGTTCAACTAACTTTCATTGTTTAACATTATTGAAAGTGAAACAACAATTAAAAATACTATTCAAATAATTTTGTTAATTTTTCCTTGTTTTTAACTATATTAAACACTTTAGTTTTAGAAATTCCATATATGCCAGCTAATATTCTCTGACTTTTTCCATTTTCAGTTAATTTTAATATTTCATACTTTTTATTAATCTGAAGTTCAGCTAACTTTCTTTTTGAAGCCTTTTTATATAAAACTTGTCACAACATATTGCAACTAAAAGGAAAGACTTTGAACTTTTCTACTGACACCTATTTTCATTGAACAGAGTACAAAAAGCTATCTCAAATAGAACAACAAATGAAAAACAAGTTTGGAGAATAAAGAGCAGCATTAAGCTTTATGCTGCTAGGTTTAGTTAGTAAAATGCTGTTCTGTCATCAAAGCATTAAAAACATTCTTGGAAAGCTATGAAAATAATAATAATAATAATAATAAATAAATAATAAAATAAAATAATTTGCTGAAGACAGTTAAAAAAAATAAAAATAAACCAAGTGGTCAACTTACAAAGGGTTTTTTACAATACTCCAAATCAAATTTGGCGAACATAAGTGCTCAATATAGACAGGTGGTCAAGATAGAGAGGTTTTCCTTCATTATATGAGAGAGGATCAATTCCGTTCCTGACAAAAGCGGTCAACATAGACAGGTGGTCAACTTACAAGGGTGGTCAACTTTACAGGTTTTACTGTACTTTGAAAGCAATTCTCTGCCAAAATTGCATAAGGTATTTGAAAATATAAATCTTAAAAAAAATGCAGATGTGAAATAAATCTTTTAGTAAAATTAATTTAGTGTAATGTTTGTTAAATAATTATAAAAATATACCTTTGCTTTTTACACCTAAGTTTTTATTTTTATTTCCAAACATGTGTAACATGAAATCAATGTATAATATACGAACATTTAGAATATAGTTATAATTATGAAAAAGTCTTCGCCTGTCCTTGTTCTGATTATCTCCGTGATGTTGGATCCATCCTAAAAAAGTTTAAAAAAGAGAATATATACATAATAAGTAAAGGTTTAAGTTCATGGGTGTAGGCCCTCATGCACATGGATCTTTTTTTTATTTCGAGGAAAGTTTTACAATTAAATTCAGTAGTTTTTTTCTGAAATAAAACATGTTTTCACGATTTCTTTCAAAATCTGAGTTTTTTTTTTCTTAAGTTAAAAAGCTACGATTCGCTTGTGACTTTGAAAAGCATCTGATTTAATTTTCATATTTTTCAAAATATACGATTATTTCGATGCTGACAGCTTTTTTTCAAGCAGATTGCAAGAATGAGTTATTTTTACAGCGGATGAACAAAATTTTTATATAGGCAGCTAGACTCTCAGTTAGTTTCTGAAATTAATTCTGAATAATATTCTAGAATTAGAGTTTCTTCAATTTATCGAGAATCAGCATTATTTAGCCATTAAACGAGTTAATTCTTTCGCACATCAAGTCGTGAATTTTCATTTTTTGAGCTATAAAAAAATCAAGGGTGCGAAAATTGTTGATCTGTGTTTTTTTTTAAATTTATTTTTTATTTTAACAAATAACCAAAGTACACCGTTTTTTTTTTTTTTTTTCGATTTTCGTGTTCCGTTTTCTTCACGAATGTTTTCTGAAGTATTCCCTCCTACCCAAATTAGTTCCAATAAAGTATTTATGAATTAAGTAGTACTGAAACTGGTGATTCTGATTTTATTTGTACTTTTTTCAGAGATTTTATTGTGCTATGTTATCAATAAACAACATTTACTTACCGAGCTTTACCTCCTTAAACCACTATCAATTACCACCTTAAACCACCATTACAATCAAAAACCCAGGGCTCCAACACTCGAAGCTACGCTCCATTTCATAAGTTAACTAGTAATTACATAAAGCTATCTTCTAGCTGATGAATAGGGATTTAGTAGAAAAAAAAACTGATTTTTCTGCTATACTGGGGGTAGAGTACTTACAAAATGGGGCGTAGCTTAAGGGCGTGTGTACTTTGGATTTTTTTAACTCAGCTGGTAATGATTTTAAGAGGGAATGTTGGCAAAGTAAAGTTGTTAATTGATAGTATAGTACCTTGAAATCTTTAAAAAATATTCGAACAAAATCATAAAATCATTAGAATCAATCACTAATACACAAATATTCAAACGTAGCTCTACTAGTTTAGGACGGAGACGAAGGGAGTATCATCTTTTAACTAAGCATATTTAATTTTTAAAATATGCAATTTTCACGCAGTAAATAAAAAAACACCAAGAGAGAAGAGTTGCCAAAGATAGGGGGAAACCCAATAAAAAAATGCATTTTGTTGTTTGTTTGTGTCTTGAGAACTAATTGACTGATATCAATGGATTTTTTTTCAAAGGTATATAATGAAAATAGGGACTAGTGTAATGAGCAAAGCTTGTTACATATATAAAGCTTATCATATATTTTCATAATCCTTTTAATTTTTCATATATTTTCCTTATCCTTTCAATTTTTCAATTGAAGTTTGGTTAAATTTTCAGACATTTTACTTTATATCCAGCAAAATCACAACTCCAACTAAAAGATTTGGATTTATTGGAAGTTCATCTATAAAATGCTTCTTAGTCTGATTTAATGTAGACCGGAATTTTTCACTTTTTGTTGACAATATCTTGAGGCGGCAAATATGGCAATAAAATTAATGCTGCATTTATTTTAGCTGTAGAAACTATGTATAATGGAAAAATTCATAATTATGACAAATCATGTAACACAAATTGACATAGAAAAACTTATAAATTTAGTGCATGAAGTGGGAAAATAGACAACAAAAAATGCTTATTATTGTTATTACAATTTTCAAACATGCTATACTATCTTTTCTTTTTAAATCGAGGTTAAACATTAAAACTTCACTTCAATAATTTATTTTAATTTGCGGAAAAATTGAAAAAAAACGTTGAAAATATTCTGCTGAAATATCAAGCACAAAGATAGAGAGAGTTCTTTATGGAAATTAATATTTTCTCTACCTTAAAATGATTTTATCAAATTCATATTTACTTTACTTCATGTTTTATGCAAGTAAAAAAAAAAAAAGGCTGCACATATAACAAACATAAGCACTTATTGCTAGAAACATCTGCCGCAGGGAAAGAGATAATATAAACAACATGGGGTAAGCTGGTAAACATATTGGGGGATTGGTATATAGTATTTCTTTAAGAAAATAAAAATGCAGAATGAAACAAATTTGAACTATTAAACTAAAAAATACACTTCGTTTAACAATTATTTTTGTAAAATTCATGGAGAAGAATAAAAACACATAACCATGTAATATATTCCATGTTGAAATTAAAAGCTTCAAAGTTCTATGCCTTTTATAAAAGCGCTGTATTTATCATCTGTGTTAGTTAAGCTACGGTGTAGGTTTTTTTTTTTTTTTTTTTTTTGTAAGTTTAAATTCGTACAAACTCTTTAGTCATGTTTGTAATTTTTTTAACGAAATAAAGGAAGTATGCTTTTGAAAACAAATGTCAACGAACCAACATTTTCTTTTACAAATAAAAAAACAAGCTAGCTAAGCCTAACGTGGAGGTGACTCAAAGTTAACACACACAGAATTCTAAACCTAATCGAACCGTTCGTTTTCAATTTTAATGTGTTTTAAATACAACTATAAACACAACACTAAACAAAAATGTAACAATACATAAAAGAAGGCACATTGCACATACAAATTTCAATAAATACTAACCTTTTTTATGAATCCTTTAGAATAATTGAGGTAAGATAATTTAACGAGCAAGTACAAGATTGTAACAAAAACTCCCAGAATGCACTGCAATGTGACGAAATCGGGACGAAATAATTTCGAGAAAAAATTTGAGATTTCTGGTTTCGTCAAATATCACGTGGTTCGGTGACGAAAGGATCGTCGAAAATAACGAAATAGTGCTCGAGGATTGCCGAATCGTCAAAATTGAGCGTTTCATTTTTGACAGTGCGGATCAATTCTTCCGAGGTGATAAAGAAAAGAGGAAAGGGGAGGTTTTAACTCCCTCCGGAACGTTTTTCAAAATTGAAGTTACCTTCCGAAATTTAAAATTGAAGTCAATTTTCTGCCGTCTCAAGAAAGGAAGGGTTCGAGGACAGACGACCCACCCCTCAGAGGTTTTCGATTTCTCAGTTTAAAAACGTAAGTTATGGTTCAAATTTTCTTAACTGGAAACATAAAGGGGTCATTCCATACGAAATGAGCAAAATTCGCAAAAAAGTGGTGGCCGCAGGGTAACAGATTTTTATGAAATTTGGTATACAAGTTCCTTTTATGCCTATATAAAAATATCTAAAATATTTTTGCTTAAATTTTTTTATTTGAATAGTTACATGCGATTGAAAATCGGTCAAATTGAACAGCATTCTCATAAATGCTAAATTTTGCATTTTTGAAGGCTTGTATCTTATTAACTATTTAATGAAAACATAAAAGTTATATGTTGTTGCAATCTATGGAGTAGGGTAATTAATCTGATGTCAGTAAAATTTTCAAAGTTATTATAGTTAACTTCTAACCGAGTTTCAAAAACTGAAAATATTTCAATTTTCTCATAATTAAGCATTTTATTTTTTAATCTCAATCTTTAAGGAATGCATTAGCTTTGATGAAATGAATGCCCAATAATGTGCTAAGTATCATTAAAGAAATACCTTACTTTTGAAGTTGTACTTTAACTCCTTTGTCTTCAAAATCAGTTTTAAACTTAGTGACATTTTGTAAAATGATGATTTTCCCCTTCACATAGACACAAAAATTCAAATGAGGGAAAATTCAGACAACTATAATATTTTACAAGAATATAGAGATATGTTTTTACTATTTGCTTGAAGAAACTCGAATGGTTTTTGATTTCCAAACGTAAAATAACATTCAGAAAAATAGCATTTTCATTGTGTTTTATATGTCAATCCATAAAGATTCTACGGATGGGTGCGCTCAACCATTTTTAATTTTTTTTTTTTGAATTCATATCCCTAAAAGCTGGATATGAAAGATGTTTAAAACCACTTTTATTTTTTCTCTCAACTGGACCTTAGATTTTTTAGAGGTCATCAAAAGTGATTTTCGTAGTCAAAAATGGGACTTTTAAATCTTTGCATTTTGGCCAAAATCTATTTGAATTACATTTATGACAGTTAATTTAACGCTTTGATGTTAAAGTGCATAAATTGATAGTCTTACATGCTGAGTTACGTTGCTGTGTGTTAATAATTAAAATAACGGCAACAGGTTCAAGTTCAGGGTCAAATGTAAAAATTTGACTCATTTCAAAGGGGGATAACTCGCAAATTAGACGGAAACACAAAATGAAATACGGCAAAAACTAATCACTGGAACCATGTTAAAAAGAATATGTAACTGTTGCTGTGTGTTTGTGCACCCGTTATAGATTACAGCCCCTCAAAAATCGGAAAAATAACAAAAATCACATTTTTAGACCCCTGTAAACCAAAAGGGGATGGAATTAAAAATAAAATTTCTTGGCCAATTGAATATTCTATTCAAGTACTATACATGTTATACATATTGTTTTTTGTATTTGGTTTGTAAAAAAGATACAGGTCTTTGAAATCGAGCAATTTTGCTAGTCAATTCACACACTAAAAGAGAAATAAAAAGTGCGAAAATTTCATTGCACCTTCTTAAATTACGTATATTGTGCCCTATATAATACATTATACTGAAAAAACATATTGTAATTTTCAAAATACCCCAATGTGAAACACACACATGTTGACCCTTGTGATATGAAACACATGTTGACCCTTATGTGAAATTACGAGAATTCAAAAAACTAGATAAACGACTCAATGATGCAAAAGCAAGTATATCTAACATTTATTTCGATTTTTAAAAAATGTACATTTTAGCAAGTACTTCATAAACATGCTTTTGAGTAAATGAGACACGAAAGAAATGGTTAAGTTTTGCTAAACATACAATAAAGAGAAGTAACTGATGAAATTTTGTCTTAGTTCAAGTTACTCTAGTAACAAAAATACGCTGATACCAATGATTAAAATCTAGTAGCATCTAAAAGACACTTCAATATGTTACGTAAAAAAATTTGAGTAAATTTAGAGCATTCCCTCATCTTCAAAAACACATCTGAAATAGAGAAAAAAATGAACTTTTCGGAAATTTTTTATTTTTTAAAGTACGATTTCGTCATCAGGAAATTCATAAACAATTACTAAACTGGAGCAGATAGTTAGTTATCGGTAGTTTTTTAATCTGAATCATTTTTACTGCTATTTTTTCTTTAAAAGAGCTAGAAGAGTGATTTGAAATCTGAAGTAAATAGGCAAAATTTCAATATTTTGTTAATATCTCAGATCCAAAAAAAGATCCGAATAAATTTTACTTTGCTCTTTCCCAATAGAGATTTGTTTATAGAATGCGGAAATATTTATTTTTTAAGTGTACGTTCACAAGTTATGGAGTTATTGAATCACGAATTGGCAGCAATGAACTCCGAAAATTTAGGCTTAGCGTAAGCATCAACTTCTAATTTCAATAACAAAGCAACAAACAGTTTTTAAACTTCCATACTTTGCATTTCCTCATAGATATGCATGGTTTACCTAAATAAGAATTTTCATTGAAATCTGTGACATGTCAGCCACAGCTGATTTGCTCATTTCGCATGGAATGACCCAAAGGCGCTTTCAGACCATCTTTGGTAGTAAAGTTACAGCAATGGTGATGGTTTGGAAACCCTCCTCCGGAATTGCTTTGGAACTGATGTCCTAAAAATGTATTTTATACTCTTTTAATGGCGTTAAGAAACGGAATCAGGAGCTGCCTCCCAGAAATTTGATTACATTGAAGTTTTAAGAAACGCAAATGTTATGACTCGCTGAAAGGGTAGGGTGCTCTCTCTCTCGGAATTTTTTTTCGAAATTAAAGGCCTAAAAATTAATTTTTAGTCTACGTTTGATAATGTTAGGGGAATGAAAAAGATTTAAGAGCTCTCCTGAAAATAAATTTTATTGGCGTTGAGGCTAATAAATGCTATTTTAAATTATCTTAAATGATGTTAGGGAAAAAGGTGGAGAAATTCGGGATATATATATATATATATATATATATATATATATATCCTTTCTAAAAACATATTTGAAAATTATCTTTGAATGCGTTGGAAACAGGTGACGGTAGGGGAGTAATCCCTACCAGAAATTGCTTGAATTTTAAATTCCTTAAATGCCATTTTAGACTACTGACTAAATTATTGAAGAAAATGCGGTTAGATGAGCTCTCGCTCTAAATTTTTTGGAAATTGATGTTGTAAAATTGCACTTTCTAGTTATCTTAGGTGACATTGGGGAGGACAGTGGGGATCAGGTGCTCTCACATGGAAAGTTTCCGTAACTAAAAATCTAAAAGTGAATTTTAGGATCTCTTTGGTCGCGTGAAGGGGTCAATATGATCCATTTTTGCTTCCTTGCTTGGAGTCGCATTTAAATTTGTTGCCCTCTAAAATTTCCACTGAGGTACTGGCCTGGAATTTCTGCCACTAAACCGGCACAGCGGCAGAGCATCTTTTTTTTTTCATTTCGCCAGTGATGAAGGAATAAAAAGTTACGGACCACCTCTAGCTCGGCTGCTCTCTGTTGCAAGTTTCTGTTCTTTTTTCTTTTTTTTTTTTTTTTTTTTGAGCTAAATGTTCAGAATTTATCTAAACAAACGCCAACAGAATTATATTTATTTTTTAAAAAATCTTGATTTTATGTAAGACCCGGGCCCCCTTAGCCCACCCCTTATATATGTCCTCGGTTAAAATTCTCGAGTTCTAATTTTTGATATGTGCTGAATAGTTGAATCCATTTTTGAGGATTTTCGAAAAATAACAGCCAGAGTAATTGTGTGTGATCCATCTTTTTTGCTATGCGACTTCAATTTTTGAAAACTTCCAGGAGAGCGCCCTAACTGTAACGCCTGAATAAGACCCTCTTTATCATCAAGAGTCATCTAAAACTGCTTTTTTAGAACTGAAATTCTGAAAAATGTATAGGAGAGAGCTTCTGATCCCCCCCCCCCTCTCATTTAACACAATTAAAGATAATCCTGGAATTGCGTTTTTGGAGTATCTATTTCGAAAAACTGCGAATGGCACCGAAATTCACCTTCTACTAATATTATCAAGATCTACCAAAACTGCGTTTTTTAAGCTATAAGTTCACAAATTTAAGTGGAGCACCCCTCTGCCTTCCTCCACTCTCGTCAACATTATTAAAGACCGTCTGAAATTTGATTTTCAGGTTTTCAATTTTGAGAAAATTCCGGGAGAGTTTCCAAAAACTCTTTTTCATAACGTCACAAAGGTCGGATACAATTGCAATTTTAGAGGATCAATTTCAGAAAATTGCCTGTCTCCTAACCATAGAGAGCCTAAAATAGCCTTTTAAAGATTTAAATTGCGAAAAATTTCCGGGGGCGAGTCCCCGAATCTCTTTTTCCCCTAACATTACCACAGATATTGTGCATTCATGAGGAGAAGACACTTCGGAACGCTTTCCTTAAAGCAGAGCTAATTTTAGCACGGGGGGTGATCGCTACCCTAACTTTGGCGGGCATTTAAATTTGAGAAAATGTCTTTGTGTTCTTTCCTTTCGTTTCTAGCTTCACTTAAGTGTCGTCTACGAGGAATCTTTACCTTTTAAACTGAAAATTTCAGAACAATAAATAGTGTATTTACGAAAAAAAAAAAAAGTAAGGTATTTTGTTTTTCGAATGAAACATTTCTATTAAGGATAGGCTTTCTGAATTTTGAACGATATCCGTTTAAACACTAACGTCCTATATTCAAAATTGCAAGTGCACTGCTGAAAAAAAAAAGAGGGGGGGGGGAGGGAGGGTAGGAAAATGTCATTGCCACACAGACTGCGGCATTGAAATGTTTAAGGGTTGCGTTTCTTTTTTGAAGATTTAATGTATCTCTCCATCTCCCTCTCTCTTTTTTCTTTAGGGGAGGAGGTGACTCAGCAGCTCTTAGGGGCTGGGTCTTTGATGCATCTGTATGGATTGTACCAAATTTCACATCATATAGAGTGGATATACAGTCAGCAGATCTACAGAAGCAGTTATTTATAAAAAATGCTGAAAACATTATTCGAACAAAAGATGCCCCCCCCCCCCGAAAAAAAAACCTGGTTGAACCAAAGGCGGGGACTGGCCAATTGTTCCAGAAAGGAAAAGGATGTACATGTGAGAAATAAGAATAAATGGGAAAACAATAAAAAATCAATCTGAAATATATTAATGCAATTGACTATTAGAATCGAGATTAATTTTTCTAAGTATTGCATGAATGTTAATGTTTAGAAATATGTAATAATTTTCGGTGCGTTATAAAAAGTGACTTTGTGAACGGCTCCTTAGGTTTGCTCTAAGTCACCACTAAGTAATCGCACTAACAATTGTTTTAAGGGAAAAGACCGGCTCCCCCCCCCCCCCACCTCCACCTGGATAGCGCTAGTCACATTTTTTTTTCTGATCGTGTATGTTTTTTCACAAAGAATCATATCGCATCCCGGCAAGGGAAGTGACACAATTCAAAATTTGGGAAAACCGTACCGGCTATTGATTTAAAATCTAAATTTAATGCTCTTTCTCGACACAAAAATCGCAAAGTTAGCTCACCTAAATGGTTCGGGGGGGGGGGGAATATGCGATATGTTGAACAACTGAATAGGTGAATTATAGCAATGTTTCTTGCTAAAAATTACGCACTTTACTTTCAGAGTCAAGGACGGATCCAGAGGCTATTCAAGGAGGGTGCGATTGATTTCACACCCTTACCCTTTTATAAATTCGCAAACTTCCACATCTCCTTCCAAACACCATGAAAGATCGTCTCATTTTGGGAGGGGGAGGACTTCCTTTTCTACAAAATTGCGGAGGAGTGTACCAAATCTCATCCCTTACCTTAACGCCATCAAAGGTGTCCCATAATAGTTTCTCTTTTTTTTTGGGGGGGGGGGGGAGGGGACTTCAATTTTTTAAACTTTCCTGGGAACAGCCCTTGAACC
The DNA here is from genome assembly GCF_026930045.1 of Uloborus diversus. NCBI lineage: Eukaryota > Metazoa > Arthropoda > Arachnida > Araneae > Uloboridae > Uloborus > Uloborus diversus. Next base: position 168,107,722 of record NC_072733.1, read on the forward strand.
CTATAACCCTATTTAATATCACTAAAATCGTAAAATTGAGTTTTTGGAACTTTGAAATACTTCCTATATAAAGTTCGGATCCCTATCACTAAAGTGTTAAGATATGTGCTACAATTTCATTTTCCATACAGCAAGAGCTTCGTAAAACTATTGAAGATAGGCTAAAACAATTTTCAACTTCAGTATCAAAAATATGCCGTGGAAGAGTTCTGCATCTCGACTCAAAGAGTGGGCGATCGCGACCATCGCCCCTCCCTTGTATCCGTCCTTGTTCGGAGCTGTATTAGAATAAAAACAAACTTTTGCCTATTTTATGATCCCCACACGTAACGCTGTTCCGTAAAAGTACTGGAAGAACTGAATAACTTTTAGAGTAATCGAAAAAACTTGAAAAAAAAAATCATTTATATTTTTTCATATTTACAAAAATAAATAGTAGGGCTCGACCGATGGCATTTTTTGGCCGATGGGCCGATGCCGATTGTTGGCCGATTGTTCAAAGATGGCCGATGGCCGATGGCCGATTGTTTTTCTCCAAATGGCCGATTGCCGATGCCGTTGGCCGATGGCAACAAAAAAAAATCTTGCGGAAATATATTGATAAGATAGTCAGGATTTCAAGAATCATTTATTCATTTCACTTTACTTCCTTTCTACGAATAAGAAATTGTAATCACAAAAAAAAAAAAAAAAAAAAAAAAAAAACAGATTTTAACCTAAATTTCTATTTTACGATCACCCAATTTAAACTTACAAGTTTTTTCGACACATCTATACATGCATATGTACCTAAGAACATATATTTGACCGAAATATCCATTTTGAATACCTCCTCAGTTAATTATCGCAAGTTCTGTTGTCATATCTTCATGCGCGTAAATTTGCGTCACTCAAAAAGTTATGAAATAGTAAGTTGAAAACTCATACGTACGTAGTATGATCTAAAAGTTCGAGGACAAGCTGTATAAAACCTTACCCTGAATAGTTCACATTACCGAAGCACATCTATCTACAAAATAGTCACCTTGAGCGACTATGCACTTCTGCCAACGTTCGTATAGCTTTTAGAAGCACTCCTGGAAGCCATTTTTCGCAACCTCCTGTAAGGCCTCTTGCGTTGCTACTTTAACTTCATCGTGGGGAATACGGACTTAGCTCCGTGTGACTTTTACCTATTCCCAGCAAAAAAGCATTTCCAGGGACGCCGTTTTCTTTCGTCCGATGAAGATAAAGCTGCATCACAGGGGGTTGCGAAAAATGGCTTCCAGGAGTGTTTCCAAAAGTTATATGAACACTGGATATATAGTCGTTCAAGATGACCCTTTGAAGGTGGATGTGCTTCGGTAATGTGATTTATTCTGGGTAAGGTTTTATATCATACTTTTGGATCATACTACGTACAATCTGCATAGGGTGTAGTTATGCTTCTCCTTTTTTGACTACTGTATGATTAAAGAGAAAGAACAACAGCCAAAAAAAGACAAAGAAAGAAAGAAAAAAAGTAAGAAAAACAAAGACACTGTTTAATAACCAACTGATTTTTTTTTAGTTGAACATATCACTAAAACTTCAGTAATATTGTAATAATGTATGGATTTAGGTGCATTATGCATCTCATCAAAAACAACCCTGTTGTAAAAATTTCCCCGCCAAGAAAACCTTTAACTTTTCCGCACAAAAAAGAAGGTCTTCATCCTAAACCCCAAAACCTTCAGCCTTAAAAAGTTATGATATATAGTTTGCCCGCCAAGTATCTGCCAAACTATCATCCTCCTTGTTCTCCTTTTTCATCACATCTACTTCCGTTAGAACCTCCTCTCACCTTCAACTCTTCAGAAATATGGATAGATCTTTTAAATTGTTTATCCTGTTTGGCGAAAAGCTTTTCAAAGTGAAGTGGTTGCTTGGTGAGCAAAAAACTTTCCTGTACAACATAATTTTAAGGAACAATAATGGCAAGCCTAATTTTACGTCAAGTTATTTACTGACCATTTAGAGTCTATGTTCGTTTTGCGAGAATTGGGCTGTTTAAATTTTATTGCAATCCTTGTATCCTCTCTGTTGCATAGAAAACTTCTTGGATACTAAAATACTATATTTTAAATTATATTGTTTTCGAGTATTTTACAACTTCGCAATAAATTCTATTAGTTTCTTTGCTTGACAGATTATTCAACATTTTCATGAAGGTTTTGTTAAATGTTTTACAGCTTGCTGGCTATTTTAATCTAGCTTTTCACTTTTTATTTTATGACTTTTTTTTCTTAAATCGTATTTACGTTTTAAGAAAATACATCGTATTTACGTTTTAAGTTTTTTACGTTTTATGGGATAATTTTAATTGTTTGGAGATTTATCTTTCTTTTGATGGAAATCTTTGTCTTGTTTAATGCCTAGTTTTGTTTAAAAGTTCATTAAAAAGTCGAAATAACGCATGTTATTACCAAGCAAAAAAAAAAAAAAAATAAATAAATAGATAACTAAGCCATTAAATATTTTAAATTTGAAAGTGTCAAAAGAGCTATACAACTATACTCGACGTCATATGGTGGATATCCCAAATTTGCCACAGTGACTGCGCATGATGCACGCGGACTTAGCTCTTTAAAAGTCTGGATTAAATTAATGGCAAAAATTTTGTCTGTTAGCAAATTACTGCAAAACACGGATATCCACACACGTATTTCATATATTTTCAATTCATTATGTGTTATGTTTGAAAAATGCATTAATTTAGAAAATAAGCAAACCAATAAAAAAGGGCTATTTTTTGCTTTCAATTATAAAGTAAGATGTATCATATTCATATGCGTATAGTTTCATTTAATATGTCACGCAAAATATTCTAATGGTTTAACCCCAGTTTCGCACCGACATTTAAAAATTTTCCTCCCTTAAATATATCAAAATTGAAAAACAGGGGGAAGGAAATATCGTATCGGAAAAACTTGGGGGGGGGGGGGGGGGGGTGCAGCATTTCAATCTCATTCATTAATTTGTTTCTCTGCTTAAATATAAACAAACAACATGAAATCTTAAAACAGAAAGCCCAATGAGCTAACAAACATCATGGAATCTTAAAAGAGAAAGCCCAATGAGCTTAATCCGCGCGCATGCGCAGTCGCTGTGGCAAATTTGAACTATCCGCGATTTAAAGTCTAGTTGCAACTGTTGAATCTGTTTTAGTCTTGATTGAATTTCATTTCCTAAGACAACTTTGAACAACTGTTAGATGTGTTCTAACCTTGTGCAATTGCAGTCAGAGATTCACAAACCCTATGAGCTAAGAGTAAGTACATAAGAATTTAAGGGAAAATAGTGATTTTCAAACTTTAATTACTCCAGCCTATGATGTCTCTGGGGGGTTGAATTTTCGTATATGTACTCAATGGCCCCCCAAGAATATGTATACCAAAAATCATTACCATAGCCCCCCGGGGGGCTGTGACAGAACCCTGGGAAAGTACAATTTGGGGGGTAAAAACGAGGGGGGAGGGGGGTCAAATGGCACAAAAGGCACATCAGTAGGGCATAAGGAATGTGTGTGCAAAATTTCAGCTTGATTCGTCTTTTCGACTGGGCTGTAGCCCTGTCAAAGAAAGCGAAAACGTTTTTGAACAGCGATTTTCTAACTTGAATTCCTCCTCCCCCTGATTGTCCTGGGGATTGTATTTTGGTTTATGTCGTCAGGGGCCACTAGAGATTTAGTATACCGAGATTTAGTAAATTAACTTCGGGGGTCTTAATGGGGCTGAGATACAGAGGCGTGAAAAACCCAGAAAACCCCAACTTGTTCTGTCGTGTAAACTGTTCCTTAGTCGCTTTTTTTCTTTTTTCTTTCTTGGCGGTGGATTTGCTTTTGTTGGCTGCTGACGTTTGGTTCTCTTGGCGGCCGGGACGCTCCCGCGTCCCGTTATAGTTAAAAAACTTTTAAATTATGTTGTTTAATCATTCAAAAAAAAAAAAAAATAAATAAATAAGAATAAAAATATGAAACCATCAACAAATTACTCAACTAAAGTAGAAAGACTGCAGGTAGACATTTTTTGGTAATCAAATTAAACAAAAAAGGTAACAGATAAATTACAATATTAAATCATAATAGGAATATTTTTATACTTATTTAAAATTTATGAATAGAGAAGTTTGCATTTTTCATAAAAGCTATAACAGTGACAAAAGTTTTGCTGAAAAAAGAAATAGCCATGAAAAGAGCGAGGTTCTTAAAACGCAGCTACAATAAACAAACTCGATATTTATACCAAGTTAATAATAACTGAATACATATACTACTTGATCTGATGTTTGCACACATAATATTGAACAATTTGATTGTTTAATCTTTTATGAAGCACTACAAACAAGTTCAAATAAAAATTTCAAATTAACAATAATTTTCTGAAATTTAAAAAATTGCATACTAGAAAATCCTTGAAACTTTTCTATAACATATTATTAAAAATATGATGAAAACGAAAATAACTTATTCATTGATTTTATAAAAATGCATAAAAATAGTTACTTACAATAGAAAAAAATCGATCGCTATAAATGATGCAAAAAAGATGGCGCATTACAAAATATAGGTGAAATAAATATGAGAAATAGGCAAAATGACATTTCTTGAGCAAAATAAATAATCGCTAAATATTTAAGAAATGCTTGGAACGACGAGGAAGGGGTGGGGGGATGGGGTCTGATTTTGGAGTAACTCACAACATTAAACTTCGACCTCATTTTTTTTAATACAGAACCGCTACCACCAACGCCTCGGAAGAGTTTCTGAATCTACTTCAGCACTTCTGAAGAAAAACTTCAATAGTCCCTTTGATTTCCGAATTATGTCACCATTCACAACGTCTTTAATCAATTTCTTATATTAATGCTCTAAATTCTTACTAAACAATAGATAAAGTTTGAAAAAAAAAAAAAAAATCTCTAATTTTATGAATGGTGTAATTTTTTAACAATTCGGAAGTACAACTAGAATTTAATTTCAGAAATAGAGGGAGGGGGAGGAGGAGCACGCCAAGTGATCTCCGAAATACAAAAAATCGTCGTAAAAAATCGAGTTTAAAATAATCATAAACATTGAGCAGAAAAACCCTTTTAAAACTTGCACCCGAGTTGATTTTGACGTGCAGTAGCGGATTTAAAATATAGCAAATGTTGCAATTGCGCGAGAGATTTCATAACCATACACTGTAACAAATTTCGGAAACGTTTCTGGAGATATCGGAAACGTTTCCGAAATAGTAGGAATCCTTCATCCAATAGCGAACTCCGCATTATTCAGAAAGCTTTTTGTTATTTCAAGAAATCTAGAAGCGGAAGTGAGGCGCAATGCTTCGAAACGTATTTTATCCTTCCAACACTGGCGCCAGTGAGTCGAAAATAACGAGAGCTTATTTTTTCCTTATCTATGGTTGCTGCAGTCAGCAACTGTTTAGCATTGGATTGCTTGTTATTTCATGTCTAGAGAGTATTAAATTTCGTCGAAACTAATTTCACGCCTTTGCATTTTGGGCTGCCCTTGATTTTTTAGACGATGTACGCAGCTATTAAGTTAGTTAATAACCATTTGCTTCTTTACTATTTCCAGTGCGACTATAATTAGATATATATTGTGTGTTCAAGCGTGAATAGTTTCAACACCCTTGTTTATACTTAATGAAACGAAACCCTTTGGATTACTTATTCAGTTGTAATGGAGGTACTAAGATTTTCTTCCGTTCAAGTTCACTTGTAAGTATTAATGAATATTTTAAAACATGTTGTTATATACATTTATATTTTTGTTGATTTGCATTTGATGAGGCTCCAATTGTAACTGTTTTTGGGTTTATCGAATTAATTTAAAGTTATCCTGCATACCTATGTGCGCGGTGTACTATTTGTTGTAACCAACTGAAACTGATTAATTACGCAAAAGAAATAAGATTTATATTTGAGAAGCAATCACAGAAAAGTTATTTCGAAATACTTGGATGTACATACATTTTGGTTCAAAAAGAAAAAAATATCAATTGTTTAATGCATTAAAAATATGGTAATGCAAATTTTTCTAGTATTGTAATATGCTTCACAAAAAATGTGCCAGTATATTTATCTTTTTTTATTATAATTTATTCATTCATTTAAAAAATATTTATGCCATTAGAAAATGACCCAGTTATCTATTAGTAAGCAACATAGTTATGCAATTAATTCATGCGCTTATTCATTTTGTTAAATGTGGTTGACAATAAAATATTCCTTGACATTAGTTGTTCGGTAAATAACATTTCCTTTGTGGATATACTAGTTTAATGTAGGACAGTCAGGAGGAATGAGTCAGTGGAAAAAATAGAACAGCTGCATTTATGCCGAAATAAAAAGTAATATTATTTCATGTCATTGTTTTAAAAGTGATCATTTTTTAAATACCATGTTATTAATATACAGTGTACATATGGGAAGAAGACGAGGGGCGTTCACAACGCAGACTGCCATTGACATTTTCAGGGATTGTTTTTTTTAAGTGGGGGGGGGGGGGTGGCGCTTTATAGCATTTTATGTGTGCACCATCACTCTTATGGTGTGGAGGGAGATTCTCGTATATATGAAATGATATAATCATACAACAGAATTCTATGTTTTAATAAATGAAATATATAATGCATTTTGCGCACATTGTAAAAATTAAATCAGTAACCTATTTTGATTAAGTATTTATATTTGTGATGAACTGGAAAAGGGCAAGAACAGAAGAATCAACCCGAATGGTTCCAGCAGAAGGACTTGGTGTCATATTTAAATTCACCAATTTCTCTGTTGGTGCTTTTCGGTACACTTTGTTCGCCAGAGAAATTGACTTGAGGTGAACGAATTCTGGAACACGAAGGGTAGGTAAGTTCTGTCAAATTTTATAAGAAAATAAAAGCTATCAAGTTTGATACAAGATATGTCTTTAAGTTCTGCATTAAAAATACCATATGTTGATAATTTTGTCTTGAAAATATTGAGAGAAAAACTGAAGTTTAAGATTGTTTAACAAACAATCCCTCTTTTGAGAAAGTACCCCCCTCCCCTCCGCTGACGATTTTGTGATTAAGAATGAAACTACTATATTATTTCATAAATTTTCAAAAATTTATAACTGCGCATATGTTATGCTGTTAACCTTGCTATTTGTCATTAGAAATTCAGAAAAAAAAAATCCACGAATGATTCTAAAATTGCTTGTTTCATTAATCTTATATATGAAAGAATTGAAACTGATATGGTATGCAATAGTATAGTAAAGAATGATATTTTAGAAAAAATCACGGAAAAAGGGTTCATAAATTCTCGGAAACGTTTTTGAAAATTGTTTGGAGAATTCCGAAATACTCGGAAACGTTTTCGAAACTTTCATGAACCACAGCTGCACAGAATACTCAGAAACATTTCTGGAAATTACGGAGAGAGGATTCCGAAATACTCAGAAATGTTTCTGAAAATTACAGAAAGAGTATTACAAAATACTCAGAAACATTTCTGGAAATTACAGAAAGAGGATTCCGATATACTCAGACATGTTTCTGGACATTACAGAAAGAGAATTCCGAAATACTCAGAAACGTTTATGAAAATTACAGAAAGAGTATTCCAAAATACTCAGAAACATTTCTGGAAATTACAGAAAGAGGATTCCGAAATACTCAGAAACGTTTTTTGAAAATTTCATGAACCGCAGCTGCACGATATACTCAGAAACGTTTCCGGATTTTTTTTACAGTGTAGAGGCACTGTAGGAGTTACAAAAATGCTTATGATAAATGTTTTACAACTTCCGTGATAGAGAAATAGGGCCCCAAAATGTATTTCGACGGGCCCCAAACTTGCAACTCCGCCGAAGCGATACAGAAAAGACTGCATTACTGTGATTCATATTGCAAATATCGAAAAATTAAAAATTACCGTGGGTTCAACGGAAATATAACAAAATGAAACAAAACCGGTTTCGCCATCTCATATTTGTTTCCATGGTCTCCAATTCGGCAATATATCACCAAATGTTCGTCAGTCTGAGACGCTGTATTAGTTTTGCAATGAAAAAAGTAATTAATAGCCACAAAAAATGAGTAAATAGGCTTTTTAGAACACTCGATCGAAAAGAAAAAGAGAAGTGTACAACTGGAATGTACGCACACCCCGCATGCGAAAATTTAACCTTCTACAGCTTACCATTTTTGAGTTTATGTCTTATGAGAGATACATACACTGTAACAAATTTCGGAAACGTTTCTGGATATATCGGAAACGTTTTCGAAATAGTATGAATCCTTCATCCAATAGCGAACTCCTCAATATTCAGAAAGCTTTTTGTTATTTCAAGATATCTAGAAGCGGAAGTGATGACGCAACGCTTCGAAACCTATTTCATCCTTCCAACACAGGCGCCAATTAGTCGGAAATAACGAGAACTTCTTTTTTTCTTATCTATGGTTGCTGCAGTCAGCAACTGTTTAGCATTGGATTGCTTGTTATTTCATGTCTAGAGAGTAGTAAAATGTGTCGAAACTAATTTTACGCCTTTGCATTTTGGACTGCCCTTGATTTTTTAGACGATGTACGCAGCTATTAAGTTAGTTAATAACCATTTTCTTCTTTACTATTTCCACTGCGACCATAATTAGATATATATTGTGTGTTCAAGCGTGAATAGTTTCAACACCCGTGTTTATACTTAATGAAACGAAACCCTTTGGATTACTTATTCAGTTGTAATGGAGGTACTTAGATTTTCTTCCGCTCATGTTCACTTGTAAGTATTAATGAATATTTTAAAACATGTTGTTATATACATTTATATTTTTGTTGATTTGCATTTGATGAGGCTCCAATTGTAACTGTTTTTGGGTTTATCGAATTAATTTAAAGTTATCCTACATACCTATGTGCGCGGTGTACTATTTGTTGTAACCAACTGAAACTGATTAATTACGCAAAAGAAGTAAGATTTATATTTGAGAAGCAATCACAGAAAAGTTATTTCGAAATACTTGGATGTACATACATTTTGGTTCAAAAAGAAAAAAAAATCAATTGTTTAATTCATTAGAAATATGGTAATGCAAATATTTTCTAGCATTGTAATATGCTTCACAAAAAATGTGCCGGTATAATTTATCTTTTTTTATTATAATTTATTCATTCATTTAAAAATATTTATACCATTAGAAAATGACCATGTTATCTATTAGTAAGAACATAGTTATGAAATTAATTCATCTGCTTATTCATTTTGTTAAATGTGGTTAACAATAAAAAAATTCCTTGACATTAGTTCCGAAAATAACATTTCCTTCTTGGATATACTAGTTTAATGTAGGAAACTCAGGAGGAATGAGTCAGTGGCAAAAATGGAAAAGCTGCATCTACATGCTGAAATAAAAAGTAATATTATTTCATGTCATCGATTTAAAAGGTATCAGTTTTTAAATACTATGTTATTAATATGCAATGCACATATGGTGAGAAGACGAGGGGCGTTCACCACGCAGACTGTGCCATTGACATTTTCAAGGGGTTGCTTTTTTTAAGGTGGGGGGCGCTTTATATCATTTTATGGGTGCACAATCACTCTTATGGTGTGGGGGGGGGACTCTCGTATATATGAAATGGAATAATCATGTAATAGAGTTCAATGTTTTAATAAATAAAATATATAATGCATTTTGTGCACACTCTAAATCAGTAACCTATTTTGATTAAGTATCTATATTTGTGATAAACTGGAAAAGGGCAAGAACAGAAGAATAAACCCGAATGGTTCCAGCAGGGGGACTTTGGTGTCATATTTAAATTCATCAATTTCTCTGTTGGTACTTTTCGGTACACTTTGTTCGTCAAAGAAATTGACTTGACGTGAACGAATTTCGGAACGCAAAGTGTAGGTAAGTTCTGTCAAATTTTATCCGAAAATAAAAGCTATCAAGTTTGATACAAGATATGTTTTTAAGTTCTGCATTAAAAATACAAGATGTTGATAATTTTGTCTTGAAAATATTGAGAGAAAAACTGAAGTTTAATATTGTTTAACAAACAATCCCACTTTTGAGAAAGTACCCCGCTTCCCTCCCCCGACAATTTTGTGATTATGAATGAAACTACTATATTATTTCATAAATTTTCAAAAATTTATAACTGTGCATATGTTATGCTGTTAACCATGCTATTTGTCATTAGAAATTCAGAAAAAAAAAAAAAAAAAAATCCACGAATGATTCTAAAATTGTTTGTTTCATTGCTCTTAGATATGAAAGAATTGAAACTGATATGGCATGCAATACTATAGTAAAGAATTATTTTTTAGAAAAAATCACGGAAAAAGGATTCCGAAATTCTCAGAAACGTTTTTGAAAATTGTTTGGAGAATTCCGAAATACTCGGAAACGTTTTCGAAACTTTCATGAACCACAGCTGCACAGAATACTCAGAAACATTTCTGGAAATTACGGAAAGAGGATTCCGAAATACTCAGAAACGTTTCTGAAAATTACAGAAAGAGGATTCCAAAATACTCAGAAACATTTCTGGAAATTAGAGAAAGAGGATTCCGAAATACTCAGACACGTTTCTGGACATTACAGAAAGAGGATTCCGAAATACTCAGACACGTTTCCGGACATTACAGAAAGAGAATTCCGAAATACTCAGAAACGTTTTTGAAAATTTCATGAATCGCAGCTGCACGATATACTCAGAAACGTTTCCGAATTTTTTTTACAGTGTACGTTCGTACATCCAGCCGCAAGAAACAACGCAATAATTACCTTGTTTGGTACAGGAATGCAGTATTAAAAACTCTTTCAGGGGTGACTAAAATAGAAATTCATACTGAAATTTATGTAAACAATTTTATATGAAAACAATAAATTCCTTTACTTTGTATTAAAAAGCAAAACATCAAAGGTCCTTTTTTTTCGAAAACATCGGCCAATTCCATCGGCTTTTCGATGTTTTTTAAGGCCGATGGGCCGATGTTTCCCGCAAGTTAGCATCGGCCGCCGATGCCGATGCCGATAGCTAAATTGTTGAACCATCGGCGCCGATGTATCGGCCAGGCCGATGCATCGGTCGAGTCCTAGTTCTAAGACTATGCATTGACTTTGAAGTTGCTTCTTGCCAGGAGGAATAATTGTCTTGATAGTCGTAACTTTTTTTTTTTGTGAAATCCTTACCCTTTTTTTTAATGAAAAAAGGAGGGAAAAGTATGTATATGTTTTGAAATTCGATTGATCCTTGCATTATATTAGAAGTAGAAGAAATATATAGAATTAACTAACTTAACTAAACACTCAAATTCGAGGGTTTTTTTTTTTTTTGGTACTATACAGGAAAACTACGTGTAAAAATGGATATTTTCCATTTTTTGAAGCTTCTTACTCATTTCGAGGAGGATCCTGACTCACTGAATCCACCCTTGGTTACGCCACTGCTTATGATTGTGTTGCAATTTGTGTAATAATTGTTTTTGAGAATTTTAACCATTGTTCGTGGTAATTCGACTGCTTCATGTTATCATACATGAAAATATGGTGAGCACATTTGCATATTATTTACTTGTGCGTAATATTTATATATTGTATAGTAGACAATAACTTAGGTTTACTCTTTAAGTCCGTTAAATAACGACTTGAGCATAATAACACGATTCTTCTTCCGTCCTCCCGCCCTTTTCTTTAACTATTTGTGTATTAAATTCAAAAAAGAGCTTTGGACAAAGGAGTGGGCTGATAAATGGGGTATGGCTGTTAATGTTGGGAAATGTCAAGTGCTACATTTGGGTATGGAAATAAGTGTACAAGTTATTATTTGCAAGGTTCAATCATTAGTCAGGCAGAAAAAGTTACTGATCTGGGCGTCTTAATAAATCAGGATTTAAAGTTTAGTCAACAGCGCAGCATAGCTAGTAACAAAGCCAATAAGATGCTTGGGTTTATCAATAGATGTATTTCAAACAAATCTAAAGAAGTTCTACTGCCCTTATATGGAAGTTTGGTAAGACCTCATTTGGAGAATGCTGTTCAGTTTTGGTCTCCTTATCTTAAGAAAGATATTAATGTATTGGAAAGGGTTTAAAGGCGGGCTATAAGGCTAATAAATGGACTTTCTCATTTAGACTTACGATTCCAGGCTTAGAATGCTAAAAATGTACAGTCTTGAGCAAAGAAGAGACCGAAGGGACATGCTTCAGTTGTTTAAATTTATTAAAATGAAAGATGTTACGGGGCTAAAGTTTAGCACTGAAAACAGGACAAGGGGTCACTGTTTTAAGCTATTTAAATCTCAGGCTAACATGGATATTAGGAGAAATTATTATTTTAGCAGGGTGGTGGAACCTTGGAACAGCTTACCGGAAGAGGTGGTAATGACCCTTATGAAAATGGTCTATAGAATTCTATTAAAAAAATCTTCAGAAATACCAATATGGATGAAATACACCGCCAGCTCAGTCATTTCCAGCCGAAGACTGCATTTTCGTGCTTATTAGCACTCAACAGCCCGGCATAGGAAAGTGACTGAGCTGGAGATGGAAAACCTCTTATGGAAGCCAAGAGGGCCAAACAAACTGGTAGCTAATGTAGAACCAGCACAGACCAGCCGAGTGACCGAAGCAATGGTTCGGTTCTACTCGAAAATTGATGGCAAGGCATGGTATATTCAGTAAATTACCGCCCATTAGCCAGGACTAAAGCAGAAATACATAAAATACACCGCCAGCTCAGTCATTTCCACCCGAGGACTGCAGTTTAATGCTTATTAGCACTCATCAGCCCGGCATAGGAAAGTGACTGAGCTGGAGATGGAAAACCTCTTATGGAAGCCAAGAGGGCCAAACAAACTGGTAGCTAATGTAGAACCAGCACAGACCAGCCGAGTGACCGAAGCAATGGTTCGGTTCTACTCCAAAATTGATGGCAAGGCATGGTATATTCAGTAAATTACCGCCCATTAGCCAGGGCTAAAGCAGAAATACATGAAATACACCTCCAGCTCAGTCATTTCCAGCCGAGGACTGCAGTTTTGTGCTTATTAGCACTCAACAGCCCGGCAATGGAAAGTGACTGAGCTGGAGATAGAAAAACTCTTATGTAAGAGTTCTAATAAGCACGAAACTGCAGTCCTCGGCTGGAAATGACTGAGCTGGCGGTGTATTTCATGTATTTCTGCTTTAGCCCTGGCTAATGGGCGGTAATTTACTGAATATACCAATGTGGAGTCTTATAGAATTATGGCCTAATTTTCTGTAGGCCGATTTCTATAGAATTCTATGGTTAAAAACTCTACAGGTTTCTATAAAATTAGTTCTATAGAATTCTATATACTTCTTATAGACTGCTATAGAGTTATTTTTATAGAATTCTATAGAAATTCGCCTATAGAAAATTTGGCCATAATTCTATAAAACTCTATACAGGTATTTCTTATAGAGCCTCTATAGATCTTCCTATAGAACTTCTATAGATCTTTTTATAGAGTCTCTATAGATCTTATTAAGAGCCTCATAAAACACAATGACCAAAGCTTTACATAATCAATATATCTTTAACAAAACCAAATTATGCCTAAAAATATTAGGTGCAGCAATTTATTCGAACGATTACACATTATTATTAGATAGAGACACTACATAAAACTGGACAATGGCACCATTAGGGAATGCTAATTAAATATTAAAACCCCTATCAGTACAAAAATAAATGTTAACACATCCAAACTTTCGGTTCTTGTAACTTACATATGAATTAATAATGCAAAAACCATTAGTTAATTAATGTCATTACTCAGCCGTGAGCTTTATTTATTTAGTAAAATCAAATGCTATTTCCGATGCATAATGAAGTTCATTCTGGATTTAATACTCAAGTTTTGTTTTATAACTACTATTCATAAATATTTTTATTCCCATTTGGTTTAATAGGATCAAATCTAACAAAACAACACAAAATAATACATACTTTCTAACGAATTCGGCAATGTTTGGCCATTTTCAGCACAACGCTTTGTAACGAATGCACGTGGAAACGGACGATTCCATTCGGGGCAGAAAAGTTGGCGCATGCGCAAAGAGATTGAGTGAAGCCAGCAAGCTCTCGCGACAAAATACGGAGATTGCATCTTGGAATTTCGATTATTTTATTTACAAATAATGACAAGAAGTTATACGATTTCTCACACACTTAAAATTAATTTCAATGTTTATAAGTTTTATTATTACTATAAAATAAAATTTAAACATTTTAAATAATAAATAATTTTTATCTTTTATGAGTATATTTTTTTATTATTTAATTACGTTTGATTTTTTTTCTTTGAATTATGACAAAATGCAACAGTATTATTATTAAAGACCGTACTCCAATCTTCCCTTGTAATAAAAAATATGACCTTAACAAATAATTAATTGTTAAAATAATTGTTCTTAAAATGAAGTAGATTAATTAGGAAGTAAACTATTTCATTTTAGGGATTAAACTTCCTAATTAATTAAGGATTTTTAACCTTTCCAAACTAGAAGTATTATATAAACAATAATGAAAGCTAATTGCAAACAACATGAACGAATTCTCAATTTTTTACAAAATTCTATAGTAAGAGAAATCTTATGATCAAATTCTATAGAATTTTATAGAATTATCTATAGAAACCTCATGCTCAAATTCTATAGCAGTTTCTATAAAATTTTATAGAAGAAATTCTCTACAGAAACTCCACCCACAAGTTCTATATGGATATCTATAGAATTATATAGAAATAATTTCTATTGAAACTTTTTTTTATAGACTTCTATATAATTTTCTATAGACTTCTATAAAGCTCTAACAACCATTTTCGTAAGGGGGAGTAGATAGTTTTAAGAGGCCCATTGATCTTCACTGGGGATTGTAAATTGACTAGGACCAACCTAGCTGGGCCCAGAGCCTGTTGCTGGTCGTCACTTTTGTATTTGTATATGTATGTAATAAAGTGTGAAATGTCCCGGGGGCGGGATCGATTAGAGTCCCTACTTGAAACTCAGTTTTCATGCAGGGACGCTATAAGATCAGCAATATCGGCTGAAGCACAATGCAATGCTTTTTTTTTTTTATCATAGTTGTGTGTTAGGAATACAGATTTACTGAAAAAAAAGAAAAACAAAACAGGAACTATTGGCCTACGCATTCATGACAAATCATTTTCTAGATTTGTTTCTCCGAAATCCCCCGACTCAAATAACCAGAATTATATTTCCTTTGAAAAGAGAAATGTACCAATATACTCCATAGCAAATAAAATTAAGTAATGATAAGCAAATTAAAATGTAAACGCTCTAACTTTTTTATATCCTTTTAAATTATCGAAGTGATTGATTTGAACTCTCCTCCTCCCCAAGAGTAATTCAACATTAAAGATTGGTAATGGCAACAGATCGAATTGTCGGCAGGTGATAGGAGAGAGAAGAGAAGCGTTTACTTAATGAGTGGTCGTCTGTTTGTAGTGTTTGTAGTTTACGTTTAAAATGCATTATGTTGGTGTTGTATGGAATCATATGTTTACACCGTATTCAGATACAAGCTTTTCGTGTTATCAATGTGTTGTGACTTAAGTGATGTTGCGGTTACTGTCAAGATTTTTTTTCTGTGTAATATTTGAACAAAAGATGGGAAACCAACATACTTAACTATTAAGAATAATTTAACATCTATTTTGTCAGATTTTCTTTAAAGCACCACCTGAAGACGAAAGTAATTGAGTCTTATTGTTATGATTGCAAGAAAACCTTTACTGTTTTAGATCTTTACAGAAGTCGAATATTTAAATGCTTTATTATTATTTTTTTTTTACTTCTGATCGGTGAAAAACAATGGTTCCATATAAGTACTTGGACTCTCGCATAGTGATGGACTATTCCTTCATTGTTTTTTGTGTCATGTTCCTGACAATTTTAAATATATTTATATACTGACATTTTCATTTTTTTTAAAACAAGGGAAATTTCGAAAGGATGTGAAAAATCCAGTAAAGACTATCCCTGAATATATTTCACACCGCCGATACTTCTGAAATATATTTAGGTATATACATTAAATTTATGAATCGGAAACTTCAAACCCAAAGAGATGGTAAGTAAAATGATAAACATGTCTTTAAAAATAGTTTATTATAATCTGTTTTTTAATTTCATGTATTTTTTCTGCTATACTTTGACATGTTTTTTTTTCTCTGTCGGTACCATGGTCTTGTGCGCTTTGTATCTGTTATTTGTACTGTATATTTAACATTTTCTTGGAAAGCTGTTTTTTTATCAAGTCATTTTCCCTTAATTTTAATAATTTTTTCCCTTGTTGAAAATATAATAGAAATTATAATATTATCATAGAGCGTTTTAATATTGTTTCTAAAGTGCTTATTATTTTCTCGTTATGTAGGTTGTAGTTTTTCAAGTGTTCTAAAAGAAAAAAAATCTGTTTTTATTATAAAATATTTGATACGAATATACCTTCATATATAGTGTGTTTAATTATTTTTATAAGGAATAAGTGTTGTATACACTATAAGATATTTGTTTATTAGCTCTAAAAATGAAATCTAATATCCTTTTAAACTACTAATTAATGTTTCAGTTTTAGTGTTAGGCAGACCTATAAAATGTGAAGTTATTAAAAAATCTGTCGTATTTAATTTGACCTCTTATTAGAAAAGTAGGATATTAAATTACTGTAGTCATTTACAGTAGAATTAATCTTATAAATCTTTTCGATAGTGTAATTGTGATTATAAGTGCAGGGTTTAAAAATGATAATTTCCAAAATGTTGAGTTATTCATAATTTTTAAATCTATCTGATATTTTGATATATTTTGGTATTTTTAATTATTGCTAGCCATAAATACCTTAAAAGGTACCTGCATGCTCAAATCACACGGTTATTTCAATATATAGCAGCCCCTCAAGGGAGAATACACTATCTGAAATGCAACAAAGCACTCTCCTTCAGCGAGATTTCCTGAAAATAAGTTCACAAACTCTCTAAAATTACCCTCCCTGCCTAAAAGTTTCAATGACGCAGTCTGCACCATGAACCTGCTCTTGTCAGCAGTGGTGTAGCAAAAAGTTTTTCATATGTTCATATGAAACTTTTCAAAATTAAAAGCCAAAAGCACAATTTTAGGCCCTTACATGATGCAGTCGAATCTCAATAACTCGAAGTTTATAATTTGAATATTCCTTTATCTCGAAGTTTTCTTCGGGTCCCAAACTCTTGAGATTGCTGTGAAAACTTCCCATACTTCAGCGTTTTAGCCAGGCGTTTGGGACTTGGAGTTATCGAGAGTTGACTGTATATAAATTTGTTGCTTTATGTGAAGGGTGTTATGACCCCCCTCCCGACTATGCCATTGCTTGTTATCCCCCTGTATAGTATAGTGACATACAGTCGATTCCCGCTACAACGCGATCCGACTTACGCGAAATGGCTGTAACGCGATTTTTTCACCAGTAAAGAATTTTAGACCTAACGTGAATTCTTGGCACAACACAAAAATTTTCGAAAAGGAATCGGGGTGTGTAAGAATCGACTTTATTATTTGCTACTAAATTTTTCTTTTCCTTCATTCCTTTAGCATCACCGAGAGCGGAATTTCAGACACCGTTGCTTATACAAATACCTGTTCCTCATTTTCCATTTATTTTTTTCATTCTATATGTGAAAGTTGATAAAATATAATGACACCTAAAGAGCGCTGTTTCATCTAAAGTTTGTGAAGATAGAAAGAAAAAGAGAAAGTTTCTGACAATTGAAAAAAAGCTAAAGATTATACGTTTGAATATGCTATAAAATGCGTCGAAGACATCACGACCATTAGGTATGAGTGAATCTTCCATTTGTAGAATTAGAAGTCAAAAACAGGAAATCTGTAAAAGTTTACCGAGTAGTATCTAAGCAAAATGCAAAAATAAATTATGAAAATGGAAGCTGCTCTCGTATTGTGAATTTAAGAAATCATTAAGAGGGGCTTTGTCATAGATGAAAACGTTATAAAAGAACTAGTGAAGCAACTGTATTGTGTATTTAACAATATATAAGAATAACGGTTTGATCACACAGCATACATATTAATTTTCTTAAGTTACAATTTTCATTACTGGATCTACTGTACATTACAACTATAGTGCATTTGTTTTTCTTACTACATACTGTACGAACCGTATTGGCTTATTTCATGTCTTTCTTTCCCATTAAGCATCGATTCTATGCATCGTAGCAGTATTTTCTGTGGAATAAAACTTTATTGTTTAAAAAAAAAAAACAAATGAAAACTCAGTTTTTTATATAAGAAACAGTAATTTATAGTTAAGAAATGGTTTTTAACAGTTTGAGGTGGTGTTTACAAGGGTCTAAAATAATTGGGTATATTTATAAAAGTTTTTACACATACCCCTTTCCACAACGCGAAATTTCAACTTACGTGAATGGTCTTGGAACGCATCCCTCGCTTAAGTCGGGACTCGACTGTATTTCAAATAGTATTTATATTATGAATGACATTTGGAATAATTTTTGAAACGGGTTTTGTTTTTTAAAAAAGAAATATTGAAATCACACACACTTGAAATTTTTATTGATTTTGATTGAGTGACTTCAGCATTAGCCACTTTTCTCATTTTAAATTAGGTTAGTTACTTTTACAAAAATTATGATTCAGAAATTTTAATGATATAGTAGTCTCTTCACTGACCTATAAGACAATTCTTTTTTTTTTCCTGACTAACTTTTAATTTGTTTTGGACATTTTAAAATTAGCTGTACCCGCATGGCAATGCCCATGCTAAAAATTTAAAGGAAGTCCGTTGAATAAAAAAAATCCATGCCCCTCCCCCCTGTTTTCACACCAAGTTCGCCACCTACATCAGCTGTTTAAATAAATTTGGCAAATGGTATTAACTAATCAATATCTATCTTTTTCATATTTTCTATAGCTATTTCCAGTTGCGTTTTGTGTCATTCACCTTTTTACACCAAAATTGCCGTACTCAAACATGTAACATAAAATAGATACAGCGAAACGTCCGGCGGAAGCGACCGCTCTACAGTAACCCACCCAATTAGCAAGTGAAACAAACTCTGGCCGATAAGCGATTGCAATTAAAAAGCACGGTACATCTAGGACAAAAAGGAAATCCCACACCCCATATGAAAAATTTAACTATAGAAAAGCTAATGTTTGAGAAAAGGAAAAAAAAACCTCTAGAATTAAAAAAAATACCTCCCCCCCCTTATGATGTCAAATAATCAGTAATAATATTTTTTAAATAAAATGCGTGAACACTCTTTAAAAACCTAAATGGGAAATAGACAAAAAATCCGCAACTCCATTGTTTATCGCTAAATTCGCCAAGCGACTTTCAAATTAAAAAGAAAATCAATTAACATTCGCAAAATGAATTTAACAAAAATGACAACAGCACAACCACCGGTTCTACTATTGAAACGCAACCATATACCGAAGATGACGTCACTGCAGAAACAAAAATCAGGTTTAGCCTTGAAAATTGTTTCAATTAGGATCGCAATTAGAATCGCTTATATCTCCTGTTCTAATTGAGAGAAATGGAACAAACATCATCTTGTTCGGAAAGGAAAGCTCTTTCCAATGACATAAATGTTAGGGGGTGGGGGATTTTTACCCCTAATTAGGCAAAAAACGTGAAATTTCAGCTTAATTAGTTGATTATGAAAAAAGTAATTAGAGAGAAATTTAGAATTCGAGCTTCAACGTTCAGACCCCCGGGGTAGGTTCAAATTTCGTGCCAAGTTTCAGGGCTGTAGGTGAGTTATGGGGTCTTCTGGCCCTCAGGTACGAAGAAAGAAAGAAAGAAAAACAAATAAACACCATCACCTTTATATATGTACAATAAAATTACCATGGTTTGTGCTCTTTTAAAAAACCTTGAAAACTGCTTGAAATGAAAAGTTTCATCCTCAAGTGCTTGCAAAACTTTAAAATGTATCTTTAGTTCTTGGATTTTGAGATTTAATTTTAAATGGGTATACAGTCGGATCCCGGTACAACGCGATACGACTTACGCGAAATGGCTACAACGCGAGTTTTTCCTGAGTAATGATTTTTTTTTGCTGACGCAAATTCCAAGACTGCAGCGCGAAAATTTTTGGAATAGAATCTCGGAGTGTTAATATGGGCTTCATTGACACTAAATATTGGTTTCGTGAATGGACTTTCATCCCTTTGGAATCACTGAAACAGGAAGTTCACTCACTGTACTAGTCTAAACATCGCTTTGCTTTCGATTATACAAATATCCACTCCGTATTTTTCATTCAGTTTTTTTCATTCTACATATGAACGCTTATAAAATTGAATGGCACCCAAACGTTTTCTTTCAACTAAAGTTTCCGAAGGTGGGAAGAGAAAGAGAAAGTTTTTGATGATTAAAGAAAAGGTCAAAATTCTGGACATGCTTGAACACTTAAAAAGTGCATCAAAAGTAGCGCGAAAATTAGGTATGAGTGAATCTTCAATTCGGATAACTAAAAATCAAGAAAAGGAAATCTGTAAAAGTTATAAATTAAGTTTTAATACTGAAGCTCGCAGAGTTGTTTCGAAGCAAAATACTAACATCATGAAAATGGAAGCTGCTCTTGCATTGTGGTTTGAAGGGGCTAGAAAGAGGGCTGTTCCGTTCTTTGTGAAAGATACTGCAATATATAGTTAATAAATGGTTTGAAACAATATGAGGGGTGTTTACAAACGTCTGAAAAAATAGGGGATGCTTATAAAAAGTTACTAAACATACCTTGTTCCACAACGCGAAATTCCGACTTGCGCGAGGTGTCTTGGAACGCATCCCTTGTGTAAGTCAGGACTCGACTGTACAGTAGACCCTCGTTTTACGTGGAGGTTATGTTCCATGAATGTGCCGTGTAAATCAAAACTGCATAAATAAAAACTTACGAGTAGAGTGTTAAAATAGGGATTAGAGTTCCATAGATAAAGAAAAAAACTTCATTCTAGTGATGACTAATTTTATAATAAGTTTAATGTGTACCAATGCTGATATATGCAGAACATGCATAAAGAAAGTATAACTTAATTTAGTGTTTATAAAAAGGGAGCTGGCTGTGATAGTCTTTTGGCAGTCATCAGGGCCGGATTTGGAAGTGTGGGGGCCCCGGGGCAATAAAGGAGTAGAGGCCCCTAATCAGGGATTGAAAAGATCATCATATTTCCGAAAATATCTGATACTTTGATATATATATATCAAAATACATCCTGAAGTTACTGCTATTTATTTTTTTTATATTATTATTATTATAATTTATAGGGGATGAAAAATGTAAAATTTGCTGACCTGTGAAAGTTAGGATGTTTTGTAAAAATTTTTTGTTGTGGGGGCCCCTTTGTTGTGGAGGCCCCGGGGCAGTAGCCCCGCCTGCTCTCCCTTAAATCCGGCCCTGGCAGTCATTAAGAATTTTTCTCTGTAGTTGTTTGCAGAGCATTAACGCATCCATGATCACTTGCGTCATTTCCATGATAGAATCTTTCTTCACTAAGAAATCAGAAAAGTCAATTGCTATTGTCAAGGAATGGCTCAAAATTCTCAATGTAAAAGCCTATGGTTTTGTCATCCAGGGGAGCCCACCTAGGGGGTCATGGTGCAGACTGCGCCACTGAAATTTTTAGGGATGAGTGTTTTGGGGTGTGATTTTCACTTTTGAGTGGGGCTTTTTGCTTTTGGGAGGGGTCTTCACAATATTTAGGGGGATGTGCCCTTGCTCTTGGGGGGGGGGAGCACCCGGGGTGTCATCAGTGTCAGTATCCTTGTTGCTTTTGTCCTCCTTTGTCACTCCTAAAAGCATTTCTTCCAGTGAGTTCTGAACTGTGCAAGCTTTATAACTTTACTTCTGGAAACAATCGTATAACGTGTCTCCAGTGATCCAAGCTCAATTATCAGCATGCCAAAATGCTGTTTGTTACGTGTTATCTGCAATCTCAGGAGTTTAGATTTTCAAAGAAGGGAAAATTTTATCTGTTTGTCTTGCCGCATCTGCGTAAAACCAAAACTCATCCGTGTGAAATAAAGGTGTCAAATCTTAAACCGCGTTAAATAAAAAGGCATAAAATAAAGGTCTATTGTAGTTTAAAAACTTGTCAAAAATTTTTTTGCTACTGTTTTTTGCAGTTTCTCTGATTTTATTTGTTTGCTCTATAAGTCTGATTCCCCCCCCCCCCCCCCAAAAAAAATCCAATTATTCTGAGATTTTAATTTTTTTTACGTGACCTTTTGCTACTTTTATCATAATTTTTTCCTTTACATTTAAGTCTTGGCAAAATTGGTTTTAATCCTTGTTATTTACATGAATCTGAAATAAAGAAAGTTGTAACCGTGTTTTCAGAAACATTTTTTGAGGGAGTTTTTTAGTATTAAAATTTTTTATACCTATATTCAATAACCAGGTACTCGCGTGCCCATTACAGTGTGGATCAAAAAATACCCCTTCAAAATGCTTCTGACACCATTCTTGATGATTCTTATGTAAAATGACACCCTGAATCAAAGTATGACCGCCTTCCCCACATCACTGCCCCCCCCCCTCCATCGTTCAAAATCCCGCCCCCTACTCTTATTTAGTCTCCGATAGTCACATAGCCGTTTTTTAAATTTGATAGGAAAGAGCGCATTGTATTTTTATTATTCTTCTGAAGGGTTAAAGAGGTATGTAGCATTCCTAAGTTTCAACATGTGTAGTAAGTTGGGACATTCAAGGGGCTATTACCCCCTAAAATATCTTAAAGATCATTCCAAACTCCTTTTTTTTTTTGTTAAATGTTAGTTTTATATTTTTAAAACTAATTTTTTGGTGTAAAACCAACGTATTGAAGAACATTTTCCCAATAATAAAATCATATTTGTAATCTAGCTGCTGCAGAAAAAAGCAAAATAAAATGAAACACTGGTATAACTGGAATATAACAAAATATGGGACCTATGCCTTTTTGTCATGTAGAGGTTATTCAGGGGTGCTCATCCTGCAAAAGCAATGCCACACCCCTTCCCAATACCATTAAAACCCCAAGAATGAGAATTCCGAAAAAAGAGAAAAATACCTTTGAAAACAACCTTTCTAAAATTTTCAATGGCGCAAGTTGCGCCATCACCCCTCCCTCCCCCCTCGCCTTAGTTGGGTACCCTTGGATTATCTGTAAGAGGAATGAAACAATGACATTTTTCCTAAAATTGTGATAAAGTTTCTATTTGACTTTAAAAAAGTTTCTTGAGAACCTACTTATGAAACAAATATACTTTACTTTTCTCTTTGCCCAGGAAAGGGCCGATAAGAAAGGGGTGGGGTGGGAGGAGCCTAGAAGGATAGACCAGAGTTTCCCAAACTGTGGTCCGCGAACACCCCGGGGATCCGCGGTTCTATCCAACTAAAACGCTAAATATAATTGAGATTGAAGGACGAGTAACGATATTTTAATTCAAAAAGAAATCACATTCCTAATCAGAGTATTACGACGCTTGGTAGGTTTGCCCGAAATATAGTTAATGATTAAAATCTTAATACTCGATAAAAATACAACTCATATGAAAAATTAACACACTTAAACTAGGCTAACCGTTTTTCTAACTTCAAAAGTTCAATTTCATTAGTAAACTTGTTGTAGAAATTGATAACATTTTTATTCCTAATTGAATTTCAAATCGAATTTTACTTCCGTAACTCAAAATAATAATGTAAGAAATGAAAACTAGACAAGAGCTCTGAAAAATATATAGAACAATGAATAAATAAATTCAAAGGAACAAAAAAAAAAGAGTAAAAATATATTAGAGAAAAATAGATTTTTCTGTGTCGAATCTTTTTTTTTTTGTCGCGTGCGCCGCGGGAGGGGGGGGGGTCTACAAAGTTCGAAATTTTTCCGGAGGGGTCCGCGGAAGTCTGAAGTTTGGGAACCTCTGGGATAGACGAAACAATTTATTGCCCATCACAGGGGTAGCATTATATGTTTCTGATTTTCTTTGATTAGTCACTCATTACAAGAGTTAAAACTTCAAAAGAAGGAAGAGAAGGGATTTTTTTTTTTTTTTCACTGGAGAGCGTAGAAAATCTATCGACCACTTTGGAACTCATGTTGATCTGTTCCTTTATGGAAGAAAACCGAATTTCACTTTTTCAACCTTTGTCCTGTTCTCTTAGTTTGGCTAAACATTGTCTAAAATTGCGTTTTAGCAACTTCAATTTCAAACAATTCGTAATTGTAGACCCGTGCCCTACCACATTGTGCACGTGTGCCCAACATCACGAAAGATAGCTGCAAAGTTGGTTTTTAGGCGGTAGCGATCTCGACTATTTGCCTAATATCTCTAACGATATCTTAAAAATTCTGTTTTAAAGTCTCATCATATAGCCAAAAATTTTGTGTTTGAACTTCAACAAATTTCTGAGAAAAGTACACACACCAGATGTTCTCCTAAAGCGATCAAAAACAGTCTAAAATGCGGTTTTAGTCTTCAATTTTAGAAATTTTCCGAGAGACATCGCTCCCCCCCCCCCCCACACACACAGCTCTTCTAATGGCACCAAAGATGAAAATTGCGTTTTTGAAACTTCAATTTCGAACAGTTTACAGGGAGGGTCCCTGAACTCGTGTTTGTTCTATGGGCGAGTCAGGTTTCTTTGCCTTTTTAAAGATTGCCTTCAGTTTCAATAGATTTTGGGAGGTAAACCTTCCTTGCCTTCTCTCCCTCCTAACAGGCCGTCATTTGGGGGGTCAGGAGAGGCAATTGCTCCCTTGGCATTGTGAAATGACTGTATTTTCATATATGTGGGCATGAATTTTCTTGTTTTTGGTATAATGTGCATTGAATTTAGGAGCTCCTCTAGAAAGTTTTGAACTGACAGACCTGCCGCCGGACATTGACAAACAAAGCGAAAAATTGCGTTTTCAGTACATCACTTTTGGAAAATTTATGACAAAAAGCCCCCTGACTTCAACATTTTTAACTTCTTTAGAGCACCCCTTGACATATCACCAAAAATAGCCTATAATTGCTCTTTTGAGACTTGTCAAAGAAAGTTTCAAAGAAAGCACCCGATTCTTTCTCATTTCCTAAACATAAACAATAAACAAATTAGTTTCAATTTCGAAAACAATTCGTGAGGAAACTGAATTTCTCCCTCCCCTTACTCCTACAACTACGTTAGAATACGCTTACAATTGTTTGCCTACAATTGCGTTGCCAAAGATTGCCTACAATTGCGTTCAGCAGAGTTCAAAGTTCCGTTGCGAGTATCCGAACATTCCCCATTTCCTTAACGTCTCCTAAGATTGCCTAAAATTGAGACTTTTAAAAATTTAATTTTAGATAATTTCCTTGCAGAACCCCCAATCCCCTAATGTTACCAAGGAAAGAAAAGCATTTTTGAAAAAAATCATGAGTAAACCTCAACCCTCCCTCTCCCCAAACGTTACTAAGAGATGCCAAAAAGTTATTTTTGACAAAATATATAGTTAATTTCTCTGGTGTGAGCCCTCCCCCCCTCCTTTTTCTAGAATATGAAAATAACTGTTTGTTTCTCATTAAGCAAGTTTTTAATTTTGATTCAAAATCCTGACAGTTTTAGGCTATTTTCTACGAAAGGGCGGCTAATCGAGGACTTGCCCTGGGCGGCAAAATCTGTAGCTACACCACTGGTACAGTATTTTATATGCACATATTGTAAGGACTGTTATGGACCCCCCACCCCCAGAAGATGAATTAAGGCTGTGATAATGATGGTAACGACTAAAAGATAAATTCTTATCTTTCAGTTAGTTTAAGTAATGCCAGTTTTGCTGTGCACTAGAAATTTGAAGCGAAGCGAATATTAAATACATTCTATAAACACGAAAACAAAGTTTAATGTTTATTAAACTATAACTTTAATAGTGAAAAATAACATGAAATTGTTAAATCTTATCAAATTCAATGAAATTTTCCACATCAGAACACATGTTTTGTTTTCTCAACATTGCCTAGTAAAAACAGGTTTTATAGCAGTCCCAATTAAATTTTAGTTTTTGTTTTAGAGTTATTTAAAATTATTGTAATTATAAAATTTATATAATGAACTATATGATTGATAGTCTCATTTACGTCTATTGTAATATTTGTAAAATTTGTATTTTAAATATTTTTTAAAACCCAGCCAATTTTAAGAATATTTTTCCATTAAAGTAAAAAAAGTACGTATGAAACCAAAAATAAGTCAAATAAATTGAGAAAATAAAATAAGCTAATTCTATAATTTTAAAATATTTGTTGACTTAATATGAAAAGGGAAGGGGGAAAAAAATCAAGATTGGGGTTATGAGATGGAAAGCGTCTGTCAATCCCCCCCCCCCACACCTCTAAATAAGTTTTAGAATTCTTTTGATTTGAGCAAAACATTTTTTTTTTCACTATTTATATGTATTCACAAATATTGTGTTACTATTGTTATTAATGCTACTACAAAAGCCAAGTCACATGCACAGCATGTACAGATTAAGGACAAAAGAAAGCAGCTCCTGAGGAAGGGAGACTCCAAAATGGGGAGCAGTTTGACTTAAGCCTTGATAAGTGGCAGCACCATTTCCAATTTAGGCGTTCCGCAGAGTCTCGAAAATCCGAATCTCAAAAGTTCAAGGTTCCACTTAATTTGAGGTGCCTCGTTTATATTTTGAAGGTACATTTTTAATAGCTAATAAAAAATTATTAAGTAAAAACAAAAAACCCGACTGCGTAAAAACCAAAAAAACTAAAAAGAAAAATGTATAAGCTCAGTAGTTTAGAATGTTATTAAGTACTACTGAATAACTACACCGTTGAAATAGTTTTATAACCGTACACAGATAAGACAAATCATAAATTCAAAAGCAGAATATCAACAGTCGGGACCCATTCAAATTTTACGGGTTTCTTTGAATCAGAAAGGAATGGGCCTCGACTGCTGATCCTTCTATTCTGCTATTGAATTTATGCTTTGTCTTATCTGTGTACGGTTATAAAACTATTTCAATGGTGTAGTTATTCAGTAGTACTTAATAACATTCTAAACTACTGGGCTTATATATTTTTATTTTTATTTTTTTGGTCTTTATGCAGTCGGGTTTTTTGTTTTTATTTAATAATTTTTTATTTTACACTTTTTAGTTAATTTTCATTGACTTAGTATGATTATAAGACGGTACATTTCGCAACCTTGTCATTTCATTGGGATAGTGTTTCTATCATGAGGTTTATTAAGTAACTTGCGGTGATCTAAACTACTGATAATTAGTCCCTCTAGGGACCTAACTCCGCTTAAAGCTACATGTGCTTGGCCTTCGGCAAAAATGCGTGAACTTAAGTCAACCACAGCACAGCTATATAAACAGCCTGTATAACTCATGCTGACGCAAAATCGGTACCGTCCGTCACTCAAATCTTTCTCGCAAAACTGAAAAAGCCTCTCAAGAAAGTACACGTCGCGAAACTCAGTCCCTTGAATCAAGGCAAAAACAAATGCAACATGTTAGAGATGGAAATCGAATTAGTAGACTCTCTTTTGGTGCTTATTTCACGGGTTTATTTTGATGAGGACTACCATCTGATTGTCTTGCCTTCGTTACGCATAATATATTTTTTTAACAATACAGAATACATATAAAGAACACATGAAAGAATTTACATCAGAAAGAGGGGAAAGTACATCCGGAGCGAGAGTGTCTTGACCCACCGTCTCAAGTGGGAAAAGCAATCGCTTTGACCACTTGGCCAATGAGACCCCAATTATTAGATTTAGTAAACAAAAAAATTTCAGGCATCGAAAACTACCTGCATTTGTCACAGTGTGCAACACCCAACGTGTGGCGATCCCAAACTGACAAAATATGGTAATTGATTGTTGATATGGTGAATTTTGATTACTGTCATGTGTTTAGTAACACTCCCAAGGTTAAGACAAATCGATTGACGTAAGAATTACCAAAATTGGCCAAGGCGTTCAGCCTGCAGAACACCACATAGAACAGACATACATACATAGATTTATAATAAACACATTACCCTCCTTTGCGTCGCGCACGCGCAGACGAGTAAAAATTGGTCCAACAATCTATTTCCTCAATTGGGCATTACTGAACTGCTAACTTCTAAATGAAGTTCTCTATTTTCCTATGTCACTGAATGTCTAGCCTCTCCCTGGTGCTTTTCGTTATTTTAATTTTTTAAACAAAAGGGTATTTTTTATTTTTGAATATATTGTTGCTTAATGATTAAATTTCATTAACAAAATAATTTGGTATTTTGATTACTAAAAAATGGATTTTTCAATTTTTGCGTTTTTATTGTATAAGGATTTCGGTAGAAATACCTGTGAAGTTAAGTGTATAACAAAAATAAAAATAAAAAAAATTTTTTTTTTCTTTCCTGAGTGAACTGTGATTCTGGTATAGTTGTTTTTGCACATACAATGAAATGTAAAAGAAATGTATTAACTGCTCTGACAGAATGGTTTGCTCTATTACTTCATAATCAATTAAAGTAGAGTAATTTGAATATACAATAGGTCAAAGTTTAGCAACTCTTACGAATACAATTTCCTAAAATTTAATTAAAATGCGTTTTAAAATTAAAATTATTCCAGAAGTGCAGACCTTGATGCACTTGGAGAAGGGGATATCTCCTTTGAAAAAAAAAAAAAAAAAAAAAAAAAATCAGGAATCCCAAAGAGAAGATAATAAATAAAGTAAAAATAATAATTTCTTTTTTGAAGATTTTGTCTTTATGTTAAATAAAATATGTTAGAATTCTCCTCTATAAAGCCAAATTCGGTGACACTTTATTATCCCTCTTTTGCACCAAGATCTTCTATTGAAAGATTTGGAATTTTAGTTGGCGTCGTCCATTCATTTGATGCATATAAATTCCGGTTGCTCAATTATGCTCCAATAAAAATTGTTATTTTATCTTGCTCTTGGATTTTTCGCTTGAACCGTATATTTATGTATCATTTTGTTTTTTTTTTTTTCACTAATTTCATTCCTCCTTAATTATTTTACTAAAATATAAAATGCATCCAACGCACACAGAAGAACTTCTTTACATCGTGCGAAGGTGGGGGGGGGGGGGGCAGATAGGGTTTTCAGAAGTTTCGACCTGCATTTTTAACCATTAATTTCCTTCAGTACCAAAGAAAAGGGAGAAAAACAGATCAAGGGTGTGGGACGAGCCTTGTTTTCATCCTTTTAGACCTTTTTGTCTGGGAAAACGATTAGAATACCTTACACTGCAAAAAAAAATTTCTTTTTCGTTTTATCAAAACTTGTTGAAGCAAAAAAAGAATAAAATTCTGTTGAAATCAGCAAATTGGAAAACCTGTTTTTTGTTCTATCTTGATGAGTTCAACCTTGACTTTCAAGAAATTTTGTTATTCGGGGGGGGGGGGGGGGGGGGGGGGGCTCTGAATGTCTGACTTTTTATTGTGCTTGTCTACGAAACTTCGTAAGTTAAAAAGAACATACATAAATGTATTGATAACATTACTTTTTGTTGCTTGTTACTATTTTCAGTACATATTGTTGTGGTTAGACTAAAATTTTCCACCACTTTTTTTTTCCTTCGCCAGTCAAGCGATCCTGTCATACTATTGACTTTTTGCGAAACTATGATTCATTCATCTGAATATGTTTCTCTTGGCAAAGAAATTGTTCACGTTTTATAATGCTCTGCATTGAAACGAAAAAAATACTAATTATATAATAGCAATGAAATTGTTGCCCGTTTTAAAAACGAAAGCAATAACACTTATTTTCTGCCAGTCTTGATTCAAGTATCCTTTGTTTCGTTTATATGAAATTCGATTTAGAAACTTGGGGTTATTTTTGTGTGAAAACTTTGAGAGTCATAAAAAACGTAATAGGCAGAGAAAATATGCCACTTATTTAAGTGTACTAAAATGGTTAAAAAATTAATGGTCTTTTTACTTTTATAAATGAAAATTAAAGAAAAATAAATAATTTTAATGGTATTTTAACTAACGTATTATTTGTATTCTTCTTCTAGCTACGTTACTTAAATCAATCTTGGACGTTGTTTAAGGTGGAAGTTATTAATTGCATGATTTTAAGCAAACAAGTGATTAATAGTGGAAATCATTTTTTGATACTTACATTAACTTTTATGAATTATTTACATGAATTTCTTCTCTGGGCCATTCAAAAAACCTCGAAGTAGAAATACTCGTTTGCAGTCTATCAGTGAATAAACTTTTTTTTTGTTAAATTTCCCAAAAGTTTTTTTTTTTTTTTTTTTTTTTTTTTTTTAAGAATATAGCAGCAGTAACTTTTTTCAATACAAATCCCAAAAAGAAATGAGTTGGTGAAGTAAAGGGACTATGCGACCCAAAAGTTTAGGCTTCAAATTTGGCGCCTGGGATTGGATATCTGGGCTGGGAAAGAAAATTTTGGTCTCCAATTGCACCTAACTAAGGCAATAATTCCTAACCTAACTTAATTTTCAAGATTGTTTAGACAGTGACAATCAGCAATTTTAAAAGATGGAAATTAAATTGTATGTTTTTAAAAATACAAATTTTGATGTGCGACTTTTGTAGTGCTGTGGACTGAATTAATAGTCACAAAACAAAAACTAAATGAAAGTGGCCGCTTACCAGTTGGAATATGCCAGTTGAAAACAAGTATATAGACAATAATGCTATCTATACAAAAATGTGGTCAGCTTCACGAGATGATCGTTTAAATCTTTACAAGTGATTTCTAGATTACTACACATCATTTTTACGCATTACCGGACATCCAATAGTTGGATCCCAATACCGGACTTCCTCCTTACTCTTATGTATTTCATCGAAATTCATCAGCCTTAAATTTTGAGTTAGTATTATTTTTCGAAAAAAGGAACAAAACTAAATGGTTTTCTTCTGTTGTGATTTTAATTTTACGTCTAACATTACCTCGTTATTGGACGGTGATAACTTTCCCAGCTGCTTTACAATATTAAACCTTAAGTGGATCGGGGTCACTCACTCCAAGCTCACTTCTAACGTTCAGCTACAGACAGCAGCTGCATGCTTAAAGGAAAACACGTTTTTAATGTATCTTAGTCCTGAAATCTTTTCTTTTTTCTTTAAGACTGTCCGCAGCTGTTTCATGAGTTTAGTGTGAAGATTTTTATGTTTAAAATTTTTTTCCAAATATATTTTAGGTAAAATTTTACTCCCCATAGGTTTGCAGTGTTTTTAGGCATATCTTTTAACAGATGAAAAGTTAATTGTCACACAAACCTTCTTTCATCGGCATCTTGCGATGCGAAATCGATCTCGATATTTTTGCCACATACATGAAGGGGAGGAGGGGGAGGGGGGCAGTTTGATGCTCATAATGTAGCCTCAGGTCAAAACAAAATTGAGTACCCCTGGTCTAGATTAGAACAACTGTAGGCAGGTCCGTCGTTTAGAGGGGGTCAATCGCACCCCCTCCCCCTTTGAAAATTTTATGTTTTTACAAAAAGTGGGCGTAGTTTTTCTTATTTTCTGGTAAAATTTGCATTGAGTATACACTCTTTGCCCCCCCCCCCCCCCTTCACCAGAAAATTCGAAATAACTTTCTTGACTGTAGAAAGCGCACGTGATTAGTGTTTCTGATTGTAAGAACATGAGAGTACATTCAAAAGAGTAGATTCAAGTTCATATATTCTAAACTGGCTTTCTACTCTCTTTGACTACTTGAGCTGCCTCCCCCCTCCCCCCATCCATTTATTTCGTTAAAAACTTAGATGTCTTTCCGCAGTGGCGTACCAACAGTGATGAGGGCCTGCTGCGCTACCCAGTGTGGGAAAGACCCTATGGGCCTACGTTATTTTAAAATAAAAATTTCTCAAACTAGAGTACACGTACCATATTGTACGTTAATGATTTTCAGAGGCGTTACGAAAGGGGAAGAGAGCAAAACCCTCCCGAAGCCTCGGTTTTAATATAGCCTACACCAATTCGATTAAATGCAATTTTTATTAACAGAAAAAGAATGCAACTTAAAAGTCCCCTGTGTAATGGTTTTTGCAAAGTTGAAATGCAATCATCTAAGATTTAAAAAGCTGTACATTGCTTGAACTGACCTGTATAAAACTTCTATGTTGTATGAAATTTTCCTTTGGGAAAACGTTCCAAAAACCATTATTGATTGTCAGTATGAAACTTTCTATGTTCAAATTTTCCTCGCAGTGAGTGGATCTACTTGTCAAATACCTGTGTTGTTTTATGCAAATTTAAAATGCTACGTTTTTCCCCTCTTAAAAATCTGTTAAAAACCTGAACTGTCCTTTTATTAAACCTGTATGCACGTTTTCCTTTCGAATAACCTGCACCAACCTTCGTAAAACCTGGACTTCAATACAGGTTTTATGCTGACATTTTTTCCTGGGAATCATAACATAGTATAATACTCATAGACAGAGGCGGCGGTTGGGATTGAAAAGTGGGGAGTGCAAAAAAAAAAAAAAAAAAAAAAAGAACCGACAGCTAAAAGCCATAGGATTTTTAACGTCTGCAAGAAAATGGAAAAAAAAAAAAAAGTACAAAATTTTGCTGAGGCTGGTTTTGAGAGCATATAAGTGGTAATTGATGCAAATCTAACAACTTAACTCACGGTTTTCTTAAGATTTTGATGAATTATGTACACAATAACTTTCCCCAAAGAAACACTGAGACATGAATTAGACTTACATGAGTTAGATTTACCCCGTGATTTACTAATATCTAAACAATGAGTACATAAACTAAAAGTTACTGCTTGTGCTAAATAATGTTTCGTAAACAGATATACAAAGTAAAACAAATAGTTATGATCTGAAAATTTTGACACTTTTTGCTTTTTTTTAATAATTTCTAGTTTCGGAATCTAAATTGAAAAATAAAATAAATAAATGAACCATAAAAAGTGGGGAGGGGGGGGGGACGATTGCTTTGTTCTTGTAAATTACACTTTTTTTTTTTGAAATATATGGTATTAGTATTACAGGATTCTTTTCTTTTTGTAGTTTCATGCGATGCACTGAAAAAAAAAAAAAAAGGCTTTTTCCCCTGTACCAAATATTGATGTAACTTTGCATAAAAGTAACATATGACTTATCTTTCTAAAAACCCAATCCAGTAAAAGTGCTACTTCCAAAGCTCAAGAAATAGCACTTTTATATTCCCAGATATCATTTAACGCATCTTTAGTTAACTTTAATTTGCATTTATTGCCTTATGAATATTCAATAATTGATTTTTTCTTTTGATTGAAAAAAAAAAAATTGTGTTCTAATGATGAATGCTTATTGCTGTTTTTCAATAAAGATGAAGTATCAGTTAAAATCAGTTTAGTATGTTATATTGATCTTTAAACTTTATATCTTTCACTCTACACACAAAAGAGAATAAGATAGTTAGAAAGTTTGATAGTATTTATCAATCAAATTATAACAAATGTTGTTTGAATTAATGCGGTCCAACCTGCCCCACTAGGCGGACCAATGTACCCCACCCGTGGGCAGGGCCGAATTTAGCTCCATGCCGCCCCCTCCCCCTAAAAGAAGGAAAAACTCCCAAAAAAGTGTTCGCTGACGATTCGGAAAATTTGGAGATAATATTGAAACGTACTCTTTCTTTTTTTTTTAATTTTTAAAATTGTTTTTCAATAATACCTAACGTTCCTTCTCATTAGATGTTACGTACGTATGTATGATATACGTATAAGCTCGTGTTTTATCATTCGGTAAACTTAGAATTTTCCTCCTCCTAAAAATTTTAGTTCGATGCGCCTATGTTTATATTATTTAATTTTGTCAATCGGGGGGGGGGGGCATGACTCAAGTACTGCTTATCAAGCGATTCACAAAAGGCCAATTTAAATAATATTTTCTTTTCAATTATTAATTAATAGAGCATGGTTATTATTTTTTCATGGCCCTATAGTTTAATAAAACATGTTCTCTTTCATTCTTTGAAGTTTTAAAACATTTCCTCATAATGGCAACGCAGATGAATTACTGAAAAATGATATAGACTTGAGTTAGACCTATAAGGGAAAATATGTTAGAAAATGGGGAGATAAAGAGTAACTGAGATTTGTCTCAAATGCTAAGCATTTTGGTATGTTTCAGATAAGACCGCATCTTTATTTTCAGAAAAAAATAACTAACTTCTTTGTTATTTCATTATTTGTTATCGTTTGCTAAAAAAGACACTTTGATTGTAGGAAAAAAAAAAGATTATATTCCGAATAAATTCTGTTACTCTTTTTTTAAAGTAACGTATTAGTGCTCATTTGATCAAAACTGTTTTGAAATCGAAACTCTAGCTCAGTTATTTAATATCTATATAGCTGAATCTTCGATGAGCCCCGAACTTTAATATCTCGCGCGTTAATCATCAGATGTTATCTTTATTTCTAACAGCATCTTCATCCTGCCTCCCCCGCCCCATCTACGAATGAACGATTTAAATAATTTCCTCTGTTATACCGTTCACTCACTTGTGTTCTTATCACTCCTCACTGTTCGATTGTATTTCATTAATAAATTGTAACTGGATTACTTTGCTAAGTGTCCGAAGTTTCCGCTTTTGAAAACTGCCCATTTGAAAAAAATATATATCACGGTTTAAAACATTTTTAAGACACTTTTTGTTCTTCGGTTTTTAATTTAGCATGTTTCCTTTAAAATCATTCAGCCTTTCTCGCTCGTCACTCATTTTAATTTGCCTCCGAGACTTAATATGAACATAAAGCAATTTTTAAATAATATAACGTAAAAAAGAAAATAAACGTCAATCATTCAAAAAACCAGTACTACTGAATAAACTTTAGTACAGCACTAAAAATCTTAGTCAACCTCCAATCTTGTTGCGACTTCTGGATAAACGTAACGACACTTTCTGAAATTGACATCCGCTTTTTGTATTTACTTACTATTTTACACTGATCAATTACAATGACTGAAAAACATTTGATTTCCTAAAATGTGTGAAAGTAATCATTCATCATCAATTACTTCGGTGCCTAGTGGGGAAATTGGGCCCTGCCCGTGGGGCACGTTGGTCCACTTTACAAGGTTCCGTTAAAAAATTAATATGAAAAAAGTTTATCAATTCAACACTTCCAAAATAAATCTGTGGTGTTGAGAAGTGTTTAGTGAAACTTATTGTAGAAAATCGAACTGCTCATTAAATTTTGTAATGAGATAAAAAATAAGTGAAATAACGGACCAACGTGCCTCCCCCCCCCCCCCCTTAGCCTTTTGAGAAAGTTAATACATAGCGGGGTTGCGGAGTTGGAGTCGGAGACGGACTGATTTTGGGGTGAAGGAGTCGGAGTCAGTAGTCGAAGGTTTAAAATTCCAAGGTTCGAAATCGTTCATTTTCCCTCAAAGTCTGCAATTGTGCCAGTACTTGCAGAACCGGGGTTGGTTTTGGACTGATTTCAGGTAAAGGAGTTTGTCGAAGGTTCTAAAATTTTCCGAGTCGGAGCCGGAATCTGTCATTTTCTCTCCAACTCCACAGCCCTGCCTCATAGTATGATACGTAACGGTTCCTTAAGCTCGAATATGTTACAATCAGAATCCAAAGTTTCAAATTCGAGGAGTCAAGTGCGGAAAAATGGCGAATCGGTGCAAATGGATTGAGCAAGGAACAATTAATGCGTCAGTACTCCGTTCGAATGATAATGGCAATCGTGTATGTTTTTTTCGTTAGAAAAATTGTTTGGTTAAAAAATAGAATCCTATTTCAAATACTAAAGATCGGAGCATTAAAATAACAAAAACAGAAAAAGAAAAAATAAGGCGTTCTTCAAATGGATTCTCCGAAAAGTCATAACCTCATTAAGCATCATAGAAAAATTGGAAACGCTCATATTCAAAACCTGAAGTTAGTACGAAGGAGCAATTTAATGGCCGTCATTTTGAAGTGTTCCAGGCTGGAGTCAATCTAGAAGTCTTAGAGTATAAATTACCGTTTATATAACTTCCAACGCGGTTCTTGGATAAATGCCCTTACTCTATGAAAACCTTGGGTACTCTGGCAGTAAAGAGGCTTTTATGAAATTCTAAGTACTAGAAACAACTTACCGTATTATCAGTGAACCTAACAAAGAGCGAGAAGGATTTTGCAGCTCTTTATGTGGTAGGTAGATCGTGGCTATTAAAAAAAAAAAAAAAAGGAGCAGGAATCTGATGGATTTTCAAGTGTCAGAAATTGCTATGAGGTTTAATGGATTGGTCTGATTTCTTGATGAACCAATTATTTTGCATGAATAGGGACCTGAATTGCTGAGAATTCAAAGATTTTCTTTCGTCGATTCCTTGAATTCTAAATGACCATCTCGCCCCATTGTATATGGAGCACGAGGATGAAGCTTTGTAGCAAATCAGTAGGCAGATCGCAGCCAGCTAGCCTTCGAACTTTGAGGTCTGTATGGATCTCATAAATTGCTTCCTAATTCCTTCAGTTTATGGGAATCTGATCTTGGTAGGACTGATTGTCAAGACACGTATTAACTTGAAGGCGTTTTTTCCCTCCCTATACTTTTTGCCAGATCTAGTTTAAATTAATTTGTACTGATATTTTTTTTTCCAGTTAGATAGAGTTTGTTGCTAACTTTCAGAGAACGGGATATTTCTGCGTCCCAACACAATGTGTGGGGACAACGGCACGGGCTGCTTGCATAACACTTAGACATGAATTAGACTTACATTATTTATCCCTAAGTATTTTGAGATGTCACAAACACTTGGTAAGCATTAAGCAAGTACGGCTTGTTTAAGTAAAGCAATTGATTTACTAATATCTAAACAATGAATACATAAACTAAATGTTACTGCTTGTGCTAAATAATGTTTCGTAAACAGATATACAAAATATTGCCTCCCCCCTGAATCGCCCCCTGAATTGCTCATAGATGTATAATAATTCTAATAATGATTTAGCAATTAAACGCAAACATTTAAGGGATTTGAATAGTACGCATGTGATGTGTAAAATATTCAATAATGAAATTTTAAAAAGTGCTACTCTTTGCTAAATCACTTTTTTTAGCGAGGCATTTAGAAGTTAAAGAAGTAAATGAGCTCCCCATTTTAACAATAGCTCTCACTCTCTCACCTGCTCACGCATTCAGCTTAGTTTCCAGCTTAATTTAAATATTTTTATTAATTAAAACAGTTATCTCGTGCATAATTAGTCCCACTTAAATAAAAGAAAAACTGCTGCCATAAAAAAATCAAGTGAAATTCACTCTTGCACAATGATAAATGTTGTGTTTAAAAATACTAATGTGGAAAGTTCTCTTTAGGAAAAAAAAAAACGCACTATATAATTTTCAAATTCAAAATTTGCATTGCAATCCAGTTCCAAAATAAATTAATCGGATAAATATTGCAAAAAAGATGTAGCAACGTAATAAACAACAAGGAAAAGACCTATTGTTATGATTGATTTTCTTTTCTGTTTTTTTGAAACAAAGATTATTAATGAAGGCACTTATTTTGCTCTCTTTTTCCCGCGAAAAAATATTTTGTAAGAAAGCCTTTCAGCAATAATAATTGCAAAATCATCCTTCAAGGATTAATTAAGATTACCTTTTTATACGTTATGCGTTTTCTGGGATTCTAAAACTCATATCTGAGATTGTTATTCCAAAACGTGTTTCAAAAAATATTCTTTAAGACGAAGCACTAAGTTTTGTTCTTTGTGTTGAGTCTTTTATTAAATTTTTAAGATACTTTTTTTTGTTACTTATTTAGTGGTCAAAAATAATGGAATATTTTACTTTTATGTATAATTTTTTTACTGATACGAAATAATTACACTGTGGTCCTCTTCGCAAGGTTCATGGCTCCTCTATTTTCTTATTTTTTTTCTGCCGCCCCCCTTGATTTGTTCTGTGGCCCTCAAGGGGACCATATGGCCCCCGTTGAAAGAACTATGTATTCTTTCAAATTATGACTTGTCACAGGTCTCGTAAATAGTAGTCGAGGGGGGGGGGGATGTTCACAAATCTTTAAACATTTTTCGTTGTAAAGATGAGTTCTGTTCACTAAAACAGATATGGTACTGCAGTGAACTGCCATCGGATCCAGGAATGTGCACAAAAATTTTGGGCCCGTCACAAATGAAGAAGAATGACAGTCGCTCAAGTTAGTCTCCATACTTCATGTGACTGATTTGACCAGCATATAGAATGTGGTTGTTTCTTTCAGTCAAAAGTACTACTTTTAATCATTGAAATTGATAGAATAAGCCAAAATAAATAAATAAAATAAAATAACATGGAGCCAGAATTTTATTTTATTTTTGCAACAATTAAGGTAAAACACCAGTAGTGACCAGTACTTCAGTTGTGATCACTTCAAGGTTACTTTTATGGGCCCCTTCATATTTTTACTCCTACGTTGCTACATATATTTCACCCCTCATTTTCAAAATCTCGGGCCCACAGGTGTCCTCCCCCCCCCCCCGTACGCCCCCTAGTCAGATCTTAGAGTCTACGAAAGAACACGGAAAACGGATAATCGAGCAATATCATTGGATATCTAATTTTAAATTCGACTGAAAAAAAGAAATAATAATGCTCCCGACATGTTTTAGTAGGTGTAAATGTTGACCTTGGCACTATCCACTTAACGTTACGCCAGTGTTTTCTCAAAAAACTAATTCAACCTCTCATATGGTTTACTGATCTATCACAACAGCTGCCGTTTTTCTTTTTTTTTTTTTTTTTTTGTCTTGGACACATATTTTTACATGGATGCTTGATAAACAATTTAATCTTCAGTAATTTTGAAACGTTTTTCTTAGATGTGCGAAAAAGCTACAAGCGTAGGAAATCTGGTTACTTTCAAATTGCACATTTGATTTGCAGCTAAATGTATTTTGAAAAACAATACCCTCGTCCGTATTTGGAGGCAGAGCAAGGCCTTTTTTTTTTTTTTCTAATCATGAAAATACCCCTTAAGTTTTTTATTACACGATGCATTTTTTTTTT
Organism: Uloborus diversus; assembly: GCF_026930045.1. Lineage (NCBI taxonomy): Eukaryota > Metazoa > Arthropoda > Arachnida > Araneae > Uloboridae > Uloborus > Uloborus diversus. Next base: position 168,146,798 of record NC_072733.1, read on the forward strand.
TTTTAAATACAAAACGGGAAAACGCTCTTGAGTAAATTCTTGATTCTTATTTTCGATTTTCAATGACTTAGATACGTTTCTAGAAACGTTGAAAATATCTGTTCCGAGGATATCATTTAAGAGGTAATTTATACATGTGCGTTAATAACATGTCACTACAGTCAAATTCGCTTATAACGACCCCTGTTTCAACGAGATCTCGGATTAAGCGAGAGAATAGAAAAGATTTGGTTGGTGCAATGTTAAGTCTATGTGATCATAATTCGCTTTTTAACGAGCAAATCTCGCATAAAGCGAGCAATATTTTTGTAATTCATAAAATGTCTCTTGATTTCTACCTCTGAAAAAAATTATTCTATTTTTGGAAAAAATCCATTAACATTTTGAATTCAATCGAAAGTTTGAAATAAGACATTATTCCTGAAAACAACAAGCAGCACGGTTATTTTTTTTGAAACTCGTGGAGTAGAGGAGCATTTAAATATTATATATTTGTAGAAATGAATGTCATTACTTCCAAGAATATTGTAGCTCAAAGCCAAGCTAATGCAGATGAAAAAATAATGAAAGCGTCCACGATAACAGCAAGTGTAAAGAGTTTGAAGTTTAAAGCCCCCGACATACTTGGCTTCTAAAGTGAAGAAAAACTTCAAAATATTTCGATGCCACGGATGAAAATAACAATGTTTTTTTGGGCCACATTTTCCTCGAAAACAATAACAAGAAAATGACAGTTAGACAGTTCAAAGCAAATAACAAACTTCTTTGGTACTGTATAGAAATATAAAAAAAAACTAAGCCAGCATGTATAAATATTTATGATATTTTTCACGAACCCGTTTTTTAGGAGCCCTTGGTTATAACAAGCAAATATCGCGGTCAATTCGCACTCGTTATTAGCAAGTTCGACTGTACTAAATGAAAACAAATGAACATTCATACATTTAATCAAACTTATCCTCGGGAATTACATTGATAACGATTTTACGAACAATTAAAGTTCCATTCGTCTGGCTTAAGGATTTTTTTTTTTAATAGTTGCCTCACAGTGCGTTAACTTGTTCGTAATGTACGAATAAGAATAAACTATCGCTTTATTGTTATGAGTCGTCTTATGTAATAAACATCGCAAAAAGCGCTTTGACTTCAAAGTATACGGAAACCGTTTCTAACGCATTTGATTGGTACGTTGCGCTAAAATCGATTGAGGTGTTCCTGCTGAACTTAAATCAATAAATTTAGCTTTTCGTTTTAAGTGAAGAGGAATTTTATTCATTGAGTTTTCGTACTTTTTAAGGTATCGATATGTGTATAGTTTTCTTTTCTCTTTTTTCTTTGAAAAACTGGTTACTTGTGTGGTACAGCAAGCGAGATTCTCTTTTAGATGATGTGTTGCAATGATATAGTTTAAACTTATTCTCAGATTGTTTTTGAATCTCACTTTTTCTTGTTGAATATCATATGAGTTGAATAAATGATTGTAGTTCGACAAATTTTATATAGTATAAATTTGCGGTTGGTTATTGCGCTGCTATAAAATTCTTCGTTGGGTTTCGTATCATCTACGATTGAAAGGAAGTACTAGTAGTGTACTTTTAAGAACGGTCATTAGGATAACTTTGAGCAATATGGGTTAACTTTGCTTCACGTCATATGTTTTAGTTACGTTTGGCCTGAAACAGCAGTACGGTGCGCTAAGTGATATAATTAGAGTGTCATATGACATTACGGGAAGCGGGAGCGTCCCGCCCCCGCCAAGGAAACCAAACGTCAGCAGCCAACAGAAGCAAATCCACCGCCAAAGATGAAAGAAAATAAAGCGACCAAGAACAAGATTACGCGACAGAACGAATTGGGGTTTTTCGGGTTTTTCACCCTTCTGTATCTCAGCCCCATGAAGACCCCCGGAGTTGATTTTTGGTACACTCAATTTCTAGTGGCCCCTGACGCCGCAAACAAAAATACAATCCCCTAGACCATCAGGGGGAGGAGGCATTAAAGTCATAAAATCGCTGTTCCAAAAAGTTTTCGCTTTCTTTGACAGGGCTACAGCCCAGACGAAAAAAGAAATCAAGCTGAAATTTCGCACACACATTCCTTGTGCCCTACTGATGTGCCTTTTGTGCCATTTGACCCCCTCCCCTTCCCCCCTCGTTTTTACCCCCCAAATTGTACCTTTCCGGGGTTCTATCACAGCTCCCCGGGGGGCTACGGTAATGATTTTTTGTATACATATTCTTGGGAGGCCATTGAGTACATATACAAAAATTCAACCCCCAGGGACATCATGGGCCGGAGAAATTAAAGTTTGAAAATCACCAATTTTCCCTAAATTCTTATGTACTTACTCTCAGCTCATAGGGTTTGTTTATCTCGGACTGCAATTGCAAGAACAGATCTAACTGTTATTCCAAAGTTGTCTTAGGAAATGAAATTCAATCAAGACTAAAACATATCCAACAGTCGCAACTAGACGTTAAATCGCGGATATCACAAATTTGCCACAGCGACTGCGCATGCGCGCAGACTAAGCTCATTGGGCTTTCTGTTTTCAGATTCTATGTTGTTTGTTTATACTTAAGCAGAGAAACAAATTAATGAATGTTATTATATTGTTTTCTTCCCCCCCCCCCTTCCATTTTCGCGGATACAAAATTTCTTTTCTTCCTGTTTTTCAGTTTTGATATTTATGGAGGGAAGAAATTTTAAATGTCGGCGCGAAACGGGGGTTAAACCATTACAATATTTTACGTGACAAATTATATGAAACTGTACGCATATTAGTACGGCACATATAACTTTTTAATTGAAAGCGAAAAAAAGCACTTTTTTATTGGTTTGCTTATTTTCTAAATTAATGGATTTTTCACAAACAATACATAATGAATTGAAAATATATGAAATACGTGTGTGGATATCCGTGCTTTGCAGTAATTTGTTAGCAGTTAAATTTTTTGCAATTTAAGCGAGACTTTTAATGAGCTTAGTCCGCGCGCAACATGCGCATTCGCTATGGCAAATTTGGGATATCCGCGATTTGACATCGAGTAAAGTTGTATAGATCTTCTGACACATTCAAATTTAAAATATTTAATGGCTTAGTTTTTTTTTTTTTTTTTTTTTGCTTGGTGATAACATGCGTTATTTCGTTTTTTAAATGAACTTTTAAAGAAAACTAGGTATTAAACAAGACAAAGACTTCTTTCTTGAAAAAGTTAAATCACCAAACAATTAATATTATCCCATAAAACGTAAAATAATCCACGATTTAAGAAAAAATGTAATTAAACAAAAAGTGAAAAACTAGATTAAAATAGCCCTCAAGCTGTAAAACATTTAAAGAAACCTTCATGAAAATGTTGAATAATCTGTCAAATAAAGAAACTGTAATAGAATTTATTGCGAAGTTGTAAAATACTCGAAAGCAATATAATTTAAAGAATCTTAATAGTCAGAAAATAACTTGACGTAAAATTAGGCTAGACATTATTTGTTCCTAAAAAGCACAAAACAGCGATTTTTCAATTGAAAATTTTTTGACTTGATGTTCTCAATTCTAAAAATACAGACAAAGTAATAATATCAATGCAAAAAGATGTGATATCCCATCAAAAACAACCCTGTTGTAAAAATTTCCCCGCCAAGAAAACCTTTAACTTTTCCGCACAAAAAAGAAAACCTGCATCCTAAACCCAAAAACCCTCAGCCATAAAAAGTTATGATATCTAGTTTGCCCGCCAAGTATCTGCCAAACTATCATCCTCCCTCTTCTCCTTTTTCATCACAGCTACTTCCATTAGAACCACCTCCCACCTTCAACTCCTCAGAAATATGGATAGATCTTTTAAATTGTTTATCTTGTTTGGCGGGAAGCTTATCAAAGTGAAGTGGTTGCTTGGTGAGCAAAAAGCTTCATAGGGTAGTTCATTCTCAATGCTACGAATGAGTAATAATTATGAGCCTAAATCACGGGTATTACAAGCAGATATATTTAAAGATTTTATTTCTTACATGTTTATACTTATTTAGTTTCTTCAGTAAGAAGAAATACTATGAACGAGGAACAAAAACTTGAACAATATTTACATGTATTTTTCATTAGCTAGGACTTTTTTTCGGAAGTCTTTTTTGATTTTAATGTTGTTGTAAAAATCCTCACAAGCTGATTCGATATTAATTTTACAAGTGTATGTTCCAAATGACAAAGCAATCATCCAAAATAATCCTTCACAGTTAATTATTTTTAGACTTTTTCGGTCATCCAATCAAATTTGTCTTTTTCCAGGACCTGAAGTAAACCGGCCGGGACACCGGGATTTTTCCTGAAAACCGGGACGTCTAGCAGATATAAAAGAATATATATGTATGTCTTAAAGATTCATGTTTGCATTCTCGCGAAAAAAATAAACACTACATGCACACAACAATAAATGAAAATTAATTTATAGGAGCAACTAACTTATCAATGTGAAGTGGTTGCTTGAGGTGAGCAAAAAGTTTCCCGCCAAACAAGATAAACAACTTAAAAGATCTATCCATATTTCTGAGGAGTTGAAGGTGGGAGGAGGTTCTAATGGAAGTAGCTGTGATGAAAAAGGAGAAGAGGGAGGATGATAGTTTGGCAGATACTTGGCGGGTAAACTTGATATCATAACTTTTTATGGCTGAGGGTTTTTGGGTTTAGGATGCAGGTTTTCTTTTTTGTGCGGAAAAGTTAAAGGTTTTCTTGGCGGGGAAATTTTTGCAACAGGGTTGTTTTTGATGAGATAGAATTTTCGTTAATACGGGTATGCGGTCCATCACTAAACATCAGCTGTCCCTCTGTCTCTGCTATGAAGAAATTCCGAGTTTTGATTCTGGTTTTTAATTAACTACTTTTAAATAAATATTTCCAGATTCTCGTAGAAGAAAGCATGTTTCTAAAAGCAGTCGCTGCGCTACAAGAGGGGCGCGGGGGGCGGTCGGCCCCTGCTGTCACCCGTCTGGGGGGTGACACCCAAAAACGGTTTAAAATAATGAAATTTTTATTTTAGAAATGTTCTGCTCAAAATGATCTATGCTCAAGTTCATGAGCGACTTGATCCACTATAACTCTGAACGCCTCTTATAATAAAGAACTCAAAGTACTTGGTACTAAATGTGGCGTTCAGAGCTGAAGTGGATCTAGTAGTTCGTGGATATGACTCCCTTTAGCTCATAGCGCCTCATATATCGATGGTTAATCTGCTTTGATGAAGTGAGATTGCTCATGTTTGAAATACTTACAAATGTAGATTTAAGAAATAAGGGAGGGAATAATGGGGAAAAAATCATTTCTTGATGCATCTATAGTAGGAACAAACCTAACCTTACAGCGTCGTGATGCTGTGATTAGGCTCTGCGTAGCCTTCACAATGCTGCCAAGTTAAGTTTGCCTCAACTATAGACTATTTTCCATTTCTACTTCTGAACATACGAGCAAATTGGAATTTTGATAAATCTCTAATGAGTAATGCAAATAAAATGAGAAGTATGAAATGCTCCTTTTTTTATAAAATGAATCTTTTGAAAGGAATATTTTTACAAAAAAAAAAAAAAAAACCAACATAGTTAAAATGTACTACTTTTCCTTATTTTTTTTTTAATTTAAAAGAAAGTAGTGCTGATTGTAACTGTATGGAATAACTTTCTAATTGAAGATAATTAATTATTAATACATATAAATGCATTCAACTCGCTCAAATCTGCAATGCTTGGAGCTGAATATTTTGCGGAATAGTAAGATTTCATAAAATTAAAAATATTTTGCTTTTAGCTTTTTATTTATTTTTTATTTTATTTTTATTTTTTTACGGTCTCGCTTATCCTATCTTTTGCAAAATAATACCAAAAAACTTATTACAAATGATGTATTTGCTTCAAGGTCATCCGCCTTCTTTTCGAGCTCAAGCTATAACAGTATGGGAACCAAAACTGAAACTAATTTTCTCCGATGCCTCGCGTTTCGTCCAAAAGCCCGAAAAAGTAAAATAAAATTATGTTTCAACTATCTTTTATAACTTAACTATGGTGTAATCCTGTGTACATGTGGTTGCTTAAACTGGAGATGCGACATCAAAATGACAAACTATCAACGTTTAATTAAAACCATTTGATGGTATTTCTAGATCGACCAAAAAACATTTTTTCCTCTTTTCTCTTTCTCGAGTAGAAAAAAAAAATTACTCTTGACCTACCCAAAATATTCACGATTAGTTATAAATTGTATCAGTTTTGCGTTTGACTTCATAATAAATTATACGTTGAGCAAAATTCAAATAGAAATCTACCAAGAAATTAATCTACCCTTTAGTTATTATGAATTACTTAATAATCGATTTGTGCTTTTTTTGAAAAAATAGGTTTAGTTATGAGCATTCTCTCAACATTTTAACTTTATCTTCGATCTCAAATTCTGAAAATGACGGTTTTTTTTTTTCTGCGTAAACACTTTCTTATATCTATTAAAAATGGTATGTTCTAATGTTTGTTTTCGTTTACGCATGTCTAAAGTCTAACTCCGTAGTCTACTCAAAAAATTAAAGCTACTTTCCGCTCTTCAAAATTTGTAACATTTTCGGGACGTTATCCACCTTTGTTAAAGCAAGCTGACAGTGGCATAACCGAAATATAAAGAGGACGAAGGGGAATGAGAAAACTTCTTCGCAGCTGTTGTACTGGCTTCCGGTTTGATGTCGCTAGAAGTGCAGGTGACGGAAGTGGAATTTCTAGACTGGTATATTTCATTGATACGTTATTCATTTAAACCAGGTTTAATTTTTAAATTTCCATAAAAATTCCCTTCTTAGTCTGGCTGTATTATGTCGTGAGAAAACGCTGAAAGATTATAAGTTCGATTGTTAAGTTAGTTGCTCCTATAAATTAATTTTCATTTATTGTTGTGTGCATGTAGTGTTTATTTTTTTCGCGAGAATGCAAACATGAATCTTCAAGACATACATATATATTCTTTTACATCTGCTAGACGTCCCGGTTCTCAGGAAAAATCCCGGTGTCCCGGCCGGTTTACTTCAGGTCCTGGAAAAAGACAAATTTGATTGGATGACCGAAAAAGTCTAAAAATAATTAACTGTGAAGGATTATTTTGGATGATTGCTTTGTCATTTGGAACATACACTTGTAAAATTAATATCGAATCAGCTTGTGAGGATTTTTACAACAACATTAAAATCAAAAAAGACTTCCGAAAAAAAGTCCTAGCTAATGAAAAATACATGTAAATATGTTCAAGTTTTTGTTCCTCGTTCATAGTATTTCTTCTTACTGAAGTAACTAAATAAGTATAAACATGTAAGAAATAAAATCTTTAAATATATCTGCTTGTAATACCCGTGATTTAGGCTCATAATTATTACTCATTCGTAGCATTGAGAATGAACTACCCTATAAAACCCGCTAAGAACCAGCCAGGGATGTTTGTGGTCCGAAATTTCTTAAAATTTTGGCTAACAACACATTTTAAAGCTGAAAAATTGTCTTAAAAAAAAAAAAAATTAAAAAAAAAATGTCCCCCCCCCCCCCCCCAAATTTTGTTTGCATTTGTCTACATTTTTACGGGGGGGGGATTCCTGTGTCCCGGTTGAACATTTCAGAAATCTGGCAATATATATATATATATATATATATATATGTGTGTGTGTGTGTGTGTGTGTGTGTGTGTGTGTTTATTTCAAATACGTTGCTTTGTGAAATTAACAAAAATAGTTTCTAGATAACTAACTACTTGAGAGAAAAGTCTTTGATACAGTTGGCATCATCAAAACACGCGCTCAGATATAGCGCGTGCGCACTCTGTAATATCTTCTTAAATATTATTGTATTTCAGTTAGCTAGGAGTGCCCACCTGGGAGGGGGGGGGGGGTCATGGCGCAGACTGTGCCATTGAAATTTTTAGGGGGGGGGGGGTTGAGGGGTATTTTTCTCATTGGGGGGCTCTTGCTTTTTGGGGGGAAGGTCTTCGAAATATTTAAGGGGTACGCCCTTTTTCGTAGGGAGGGTGGGCACCCCTGAGTTAGCTCCCGATTCGCTTTTCAGACTTTTTTTGTGGTGATGACTTACTGAAAGTTGACAAATGCACCCATTTTAACTTACTAAGTGCAAAATCTATTTTTAGACATTCCTATTTATTTCTTCCGACTCCCTTCTAATGACATCAAACTTTTTTAGGTCAACGAAACTTGACTAATTAAAACCCGATTTTTACATCTACACTCTTTTCGCCTGTTCACTAAGGACCGTGGGCCTCCTTGGCTTTATGGTAGAAGCTTCGCTTCACATGCCGGAGGTTGCGGATTCGATTCCCGCTGGTGTCCTGGGTGTTATTTCCTCTCTCTCTATGTACTGTAAATCTTTCTTGTGTTGTCGTATCTGTTAATAAAGAAGTCTAACCTTTCGAGGCAATGGCACCAATCTTTCCGTAGTAGTTCATTACGGACACGCCAACAACAACAACAACTAAGGACCAGACTAGTTTTGTACAAAAGAACTCCCACCAACTACACCTTTTTGGTGTAAACTAATTTGATATGTTTTAGTTAATATATTTGCACGATTTGCAGCGAATTTGTGCAGTAATAAGCGATACTGTTGTCGTTTTTAGCCAAAGTTTAAATTTATTCGTGAGTGATATTGATTGTTTTAGCTCTTGTGCACACTAGTATAGTTTCTTATTTATTCTGCGGACTGTGTGCAAAATTCACTCATCCGCGGTTACCTTTATTATCGGGTCCTTATTCTTTTATTTTCTATTCAGACTGACCATACTCAGAGGCGCTGCATAGGAGGGAGGGGGTGAACTCCCCAAAATCCTTGGGTTTATGCTTACGCTAAACTTCCAATCCTAGTATGTTTATATAGAATAGACTTAGACTAGCCGCTGCCCCCCCCCTCACCCTCCTGTAAAAATTTGTGGCAGCGCTGGTGACGACAGTAGTGAAATTTTGGTCCTTTATAAATCGACTGTTATTATTAGTATTGTTTTGGAACTTTTCAAAAGATTAAAATTTTTGTAGAATTTACGAGTCTGTCATTATAAACCTTAATGTCACAATTATGTACTCTTAATTCCGCTCATTATCAAATTTTGCGTCGTGTGTACAAAAAAATAAAATAAATAAAGAACAGCTTATTCGATTTGAAAAATAAACTCAATGGTGGATTTACCATATCGCCAGAGTGGAAAGTCTTTTGGCGGAATTCCGTCTTCTTTAAAAATATTCGAAACGGAGAGAGACGGAATAAAATAAAAATTGAAAGGTAATATATAATCAGTTAATTAATTATGTGAGAGGAAGTTGAGATAATTGTTTACTCAATTTGTATTTTGGAATTATATTTAAAAGAAAACTGCTACTCATTACCAAAAGGTGAAAAATAAATTATTTTTAAATTAAATTTAATAATTTCTCATGTTATTTCTCAATAAAAAATCATCCTAATTCTTCATTGTTCGTAATTTTTTTTTCCCTATTTTTTTAACACATTTCTTTTTTCTTTTTTTTTTTAAACTTCTGATCTATTTTATTTATTTAATTTTTTCAAGTATAAAGTGTTGTATTTTATTCTTTTATTTAAAAAATACCAAAATCGGCGCACACCTCCTTTCTATTTGAAAAAAATTCTTGCCTTGAGAATTTTCGCAACTTTCACCCTTGCATCGCAAATGTCGCTATTGCGAGTGTCCCCCATGACCATAGAGGCCCCGTAGGAGTTACAAAACTGCTCATGATGAATGTTTCACATAGTTCCGTGAGAGACAAAGCCCTTTGGAACCCCTGGGTTCCACCAAAATGCATTGCCACCAAAATAAATCCGCCACTGCAACTATTTGCTTGGAAGTCAGAGTTTATTTCAACTATCTCGTGAGCCATAGAATACGGCTGATGTTTTTTTCTTTATGAGGACATAGGGCATCTAACATACAAGAAGAGGACATTGACTTAAGGATGAAACTTTAGAGGATTATAGTATAGTAGAGAAAATGATAAAGCATGCTATGCAGCCAGTTTCGATTGAAAAACTCGCGATTGCCTCATTGCAGTTAATCTTCAGAAATTTCAGGCGCAATTCTAACGAATTAAGTGCGCAAGTAGCAGCGAACTTATTTACGGGCCAGACAGCTTAGATTAAATCTTGCCTAGAGGGTTTTCCCCCCTCAAATTACTTATTAAACGTAAGTGTCAATAAAGAATTAATTATTTCTGAGCAGTAAAAAAATAAGATATTAAAAATATTTTATTAACATATTAATATAAAATTTTTAACAATTCAGGAATATTATTTCATATAATATACAATTTATGTTCAATAGCAACTGTAGGTGGCTCATTTGATTACAACTGTGAATTAATCATTTTAATGAACAATTTTTCTATTCAAATGAATCCAAAATTTTCATCACGAAAAAGCTTTTTGCTTGAATGATTAGATATGTTGGGTAAGCTTCGAATTTTTTAGGAGAGGGGGAAATTTTTCAAACTTAAATGAAGTTAAATTTTGGCAGCCTTTTTAAAGAAACGATATTTTAGTAAGCAGCCGTCTTTTATTGGTTTGCGCGAACAAAATTAACGCATTAACCATTAAGAATCGGTACGGGGTGGGGGGTGTGGGGAGTATTGCTATGTTTTACAGAGTGAGTAGAAAACAAAATTCCCATGTTTACCTTGGTTTCTTACTTTTAACTTTTAGGCTAGTCTAGGAAATACTTGTTTCTATTTTCCATAGCATTTCAATTAACTCCAAAGACCATGGGGTAATTAGAAACATTGATTCATTCATGTGATTGATGTAGAGAGAAACCGTGGCAGACACTCGATCTTTGTGACTGTAGACTGCATTCCAGCTCATATTTTGCAGACGTACCTATATGTTTGACTTTCAACTGAACTTACTGTAAAAACGCACTTATTTTTACGACGCTTTAAGAGTCATTTTTTTTAAAGCTGGACACTTTTGATAATTGATGTCTTCAATTTTCGTAAAAATTTCAGGATGTGTTAGTGGTACTATGATAGGAAAAAGTGAAGTATCTTCAAAAAAAAAAAAAAAAAAAAAAAACGATTTGTTTGTCCCTGAGTAGGGGTCAAAGTTTAAGGTCATGAAAAAAAAAAGAGCTAAATGTAAGATTGCTGTGCTTCAAAAGCAATGAGTGAACCGAGCCAATTCTTTTAAATAAGGATACTTACTTCCAACGTAATAACATTTTCTGTAACCTTGACCACAACATGGCATTTCTTCTCACAAAGCTGATCCGCCATTTTAGAGCACTATATTTTGGAGATCCTAGATCCTCAGGATTCGGATCTCGGCAGCTGAAAATTAGCATCAGGTTAGTTCCAAAGACATCTCTATGCTTTTATAAAATTTCATCCCATTCGGGGATGATCGAGCGGGGACAGTTTGAAAAATCAGTTGACGTGGAATCACTCTGATATAAACATTATACACATTTCACCCGCATCTTTTGATCTTTTGTTATTGTCTAACAAACCTGTGATTTTTTTTTTTTTTTTGACTTTGTATTTATGCTTTTACTTTTGAGCCAAATTTAATAAATTTGTTTATTTATAAACGTTTATTACTAAGTAGTGTATATGCAAACTCTACTGTAATTATGAACTCGATATCTTCCCAATTACAATCCTCTTCCTAAAATATAGCATTGATTTATGATCATTATAAAGTCAAAAATAACCAAAGATGCATGTGAAGAGTCACAATGTTGTATCAAAGTGATTCCAATTCAACTGACCTAAATTTTTAACCGACTTCAAAAAGGAGGCGGTTATCAGTTCATACCGTATGTATGTTTTTTTTTTTTTTGTTTGTTTGTTTGTTTGTCCACTCATAGCGTCTCACCTAGTGAACCGATTTTGATGATTCTTTTTTTAATGGATAGGGGATGGCTCAACTTAGGTCCCATTAATTTGTTTGACCATATTTGTTCTTTAGAAAAAAGTTATGGGCGAAAAACAGTAAATTTTATGCAATTTCCCTATTAAATGATTAAAGTGATACTGTAGCGAAGTTCGCACTTTTCATCCGTGGATAACGGTGGCTCAGTGGTAGAATTCTCGCTCCCACACGAGCGACCCGGGTTCGAATCCCGACTAGGACAAAGTGAATTTTACTAAAATTTCGTTTCTACTGTTTCCCGTATTTTCTCGAATTTTCTATTACTTTCTGTATCTTTCCAAGTCTGGAAGGTTTCAGCACTTTCTCAAGTTGTATATAAGGAGATGTAACGTTCATTCGTGGTTCTGAATAAAGATTTCAAGTAGAGACTAACGAGTATTCGCTTCATTTGGATTTCACATTGTCTTCGCTATCTTCATCTACGCGACAATATGAAACTCATTATTATAAAAGTTTGGTGCCATATAACAGTAACATTAATAGTAATTGTAATGATAATTTTGAATAAAGGCTTTTCTAAAGCAATACAGTGATATAGAGCCGAACTTCTTACTAGGTAACTTCTTACTTTTACTGAAATATCTACATTTACACTAAAAAGAATGAAGTAAAAAATGTTGAAAAAAAATAGAACCGACTTCAAAATTGCTCTAAAAAGTGAAAAATAATTTTATTCTTTAAACACCATCAATAATACTTTTAAACATAATTTTTTAAATTGGCGCAAAAACAAAAAGTAAAATCCATTGTAACCATGCTTCGTTCATATTTTTATCAAAAAATCATCCAAAGTTAGGAACGAAACATTTATATCGTTACTCAAATATGCTGTCATCAATGCGTAATGCATGTGGTAGTGAAGAAACTGGACCTGGTTAAATTTATACTTGTAGTTGAGTTATGGCTGTGAATGATTTTATCGATCGTTTTTGCGCCAACTTCTAAAATTATGTTTAAAAGTATTATCGATGGTGTTTAAAGAATAAAATTATTTTTCACTTTTTAGAGCAATTTTGAAGTCGGTTCTATTTTTTTTTTTTTTATTTTTTTTATTAAATTGTCCCTGCTCGATTATCCCCGAATGGGATGAAATTTTGTAGAGGTGTAGAGTGTCTTTGAAACTAACCTATGCAAATTTTCAGCTTCCGAGATCCGAATCCTGAAGATCTAGGATCTGCAAAATATAGTGCTCCAAAATGGCGGATCAGCTTTGTGTGAAGAATCGCCATGTTGTGGACAGAAAATTGTATGACACTGGAAGCATGAAATTTTGGGAACTTGAAGTACATTTGGCTGTTGATTCGTTCTAGTATTTATGTGAGTTTGAGCTCATAAGATTTTGAGTAGCACGCATATAAACTCGTGAAAAAATGCTCTTTTATACAAAAATAATCATATTTGAGACCGTTAAATTAAGTAATATGATTAGATCTCATGGTTTTCTGACATGAGTCTAAAACTACGCCACGAAGAGCATAATTACAGCTCTTGCTCAAAGTTATTGACTCATTCGTTTTAGAGTAATTGACCTAAAACTTTGTTTCTTGTTGTTTCAAATTATCAACTTTGAGACCGCATGATTCAAAAAGTTGATTAGTTGCCATGGATTTCTAACCTGGACCTTAAACTACACCACTCGAACTATGACTACAACTGTATCCCAAAGGTGTTGACCAGTCGCAATCAAAGATATTGATCTCTAAACTTAGCCATTTAAAAAAAATCATCGACATTGAGTCCGTTTAACTACCAAAGCAAAGGGAAACGAAAGCTATTTTATAATTTTCTTAGTACTATACTGTGGTGAGTAGTTAATCATATACAAATTTCCGAGAGTTACTCACGGCTTTAGCAGATATCCGGGCCAAAACAAGGGAAAAAAGGTTTAAAAAATTGCATTTTTAATTGACCTTTGCCCTCAAAGCCATGAGTGAGTCACCAAAATATTTATACTAGAATGTACCTAGTATCACGTAGTATCCTTATTTAAAAGAGTTGGCTCGGTTCACTCATTACTTTTGAAGCAAAGCAAAGATATATTTAGCTCTTTTTTCTCACGACCCTAAACTTCGACCTCCACTCGAGGGCCAACAAGTCAAATTAGAGAGGAAAGAAGCTTCACTTTTTCTTATCACAATACTAGTAAAATGTCCTGAAAATTTCAAGAAAATTGAAGGTGTCAACTATCAAGCCCCCATTCACTTTGTCCAGCTTTTAAAAAAAAAATGACTCTTAATATTCGCAATTTTTGCGAGTCTGCCGCAATCGCGAAAATTTAAGCCTCGCAAAATAGTATTACTTTTTTCAACCTTCAGTTCTTTTCATATAAAATTCTAGAAATTTTGAGCTCGCGAAATCACATATCTTCATTTTAATTAATGCTCGACTGGAGAAAATAAGTGCTTTTACAATAGAATATGAAATAAGTATGTGTACAAAAATCGACTGTGAAGGATTGTACATTTTTAACTATAACGAAATTTAAAGCAAAATATTACCATTATCGAAAATTCATTTTCTTTCTTTTTTTTTTTTTTTTTTTGTGCTAGCTTAATTGGAAAACGTTTTGTGCCCATATTACCCGAACTAATTGCATATTTTTCGACCCGAGCGTAGAAAATCAAATTTTAAACAGGATGGATAGGAGAGGGGGATGTGCAAATAAAGCTACTTTTTAATGAAATTTTGAATTAAAATGCTATTTTGGCGACGTTTTTTGTTTCTAAATTCATCGATCAAAAAGTTAAAATGCTTATCCTTCCATAGTAAAAGTCTAAAAACTGCTATGGTGGGAATGCCACGTAGAATTTTAACACGGTATTTAAAGAAATATACATACCTTAAAATAGGATGCAATCTCCAAAGCAGAGTGTGGTGAAAAATGGAATGAACGTCAAAGAACGAACAGCTTTTTGTTGCAGAAAAATCACCAATGACTGAAAATAGATCTGCAGTCAAAGGCATTCTCGGGATCGGAATCCCTCCCCACTTTTTATTAGAACAATATGTTCGGGCGAGGTTTTACCCTCCCCCCTTGCCGTGCCCTTCAGTGGTGTATATATGCTTTTATTTTGGAGGGGGCCTATCGGCCCATATAACCAAAATTAGCTGCCCCCCCCACTTTCTTTTGTTGTAATTTCAACTTTTTTTGGCGGGGAGGGGGGAGCAAGAGTGCTCTGATTTTCTAATTTTTTTCGAGGTGGAGCAAAGACTTCATACTGTCACTCGGTGGCGTAACCAATAAACTAGTTTTAGGAGGGTACTCATAAAAAAGTCTCACTTCTGGTGGGGGAGGGAGGGGTTCGGGGGTTGCCCCCTAAAAAATTTATATCCCTTATATACGCCCTTGGTGCCCTAAGACGGGGTATGTATCAATAATTTGAGGAATATGCCTCTAATAACTTCGTTTTCTTGTGAGCTTGTCACAACGTCACACACTATATTGCTTATATTCTGCTGAACATTTTCAATTTGTCGAAGATCTGTTACGGAATATTGCCTTTCTTTTCGCTGCAGGGGTTGTAATTCTGCAGCAGAATTAATGGAATGAGATTTAAAACATTAATTCGTAATAAAAATGCCGTAAACGAGCCTGGAGCTTTCGGGGTCACCCCCCATCCCTGTTCTGAAATGTGGTATCTTGTGATCTCGAAACGTGACCGCAATTTTTATTCAAAATTTTCCTGTATTTATCGGTTTTTATGAAGCACACAGCCATTGTGGTTTACTGAACTGTTTCATTAAGTCATTCTTTCGGAATTTCGCTTTTTGACACGACAGGAACGACAACTACATAGAGACCTGGGCACAAAAATGTTCTAGCCCACTTTATAACATTTGCTTCTAATCTCGCTTTTTTTGGTGGCATCGGCTAACGGCGTATTCATAAAATTCGTTTCCGGCCAGATTGAGACTTTAAAAAAGGAGAAGAGGAGGAGGCGCTGTGTCATTTTAGTAAATAGGATCTAAGCAAATGTTTCTACTTTTTGTCATTTAGATGTGACAAAATATATCATTTAAAATTTTATCGATGCAGTTTAGTCATTTATTTATTTTTTTTTATTCTGGTTTTTGATTCAACTTCAAGTTAATTGAACTTCATTTAACAGATTAAGTTGAGTAAACAACTGATGCTTCAGAAGCAAGGGGCTGAAAGAAAATAAATAAATAATTATGAATAGAAACAATAAAATATTTGTGCGCACAGTGACTTTAGCCATGACAATACAGTAAAACCTGTAAAGTTAACCACCTTTGTAAGTTGACCACCTGTCTATGTTGACCGCTTTTGTCAGGATCGGAATTTATCCTATCTTATATAATGAAGGAAAACCTCTCTATCTTGACCACTAATGTACACCAAATTTGGTTTGGAATATTGTAAAAAACCCTTTGTAAGTTGACCACTTGGTTTATTTTTTAAAACTTAATGTAGCAAATTATTTTATTTTATATTATTATTTATTTTAAATCTTTCCAAGAATATTTTCGATGCCAGACCAGCATTTTACCAACTAAATAAAACAGCAGCATAACTAAACCTCTTTGTGAGTTTAACCACATGGGAAAACTACTAAGAACCCTTTTATTCTCCAAACTTGTTTTTCTTTTCTCTGTTTGAGATTGCCTTTTGTACTCTCTGTTCAATGAAAACATGTGTCAGTAGAAAAGTACAAAGTATTTTTTTACAGTTGCAATATTTTGTGGCAACACTGGAATTGTGCTAAAAGGAAAGTTACTTGCATTGCAGTATTTCTGGTGCTAGGGATTAAGAGATAGGACACATTTTCATTTTCAACTGCCTTTTTGAACTATGAGAGTCCATCTTGTTCTTTGTGTAATAGCTTTACGTAAAATGGCTTCAAAAAAAAAAAAAGTTAGTTGAACTTGAGATTGATAAAGAGTATGAAATATTAAAATTAATTGAAATGGGAGAAATCCAGAGAAAATTAGCTGACACATATGGAAATTCTAAAACTAGTGTCTAATAAGTGCGCCAAACTTCAATAAGGAATTATTTTGTTGAACAATAGATCATCATGGTTATGAATATATATGAGAAAAAAAAATAAAGCGAAAATTTTGTTATTTTTGAATAGCTATAAATTTTTAGGAACTATTAATATCAAATAAGTAACTTTGCATAAACAATAAGATATATTTTTTTTTTGCTTTTTTTTTTGATCAATTTACTGAAATTTTAAATTTGCATGACACATAATACGTCAATCTGGGGAAATTATCTTTAAAAATATTTGAATAACATTTTAAATTTTTGTTTCAAAGTAATGTTAAACAATGAAAATGAGTTGAACAGAAAGAGTAAGTGTCAATTAGTCAAAAAATGAATACATGATTCCAGAAATAATTAAAAAAAAAAACTTTATAAGTTGACCACCAAAGTACTGCACCGCAAGTGGTCAACTTACACAGGTTTCACTATAGTTCATATAAATCTAGAGTACATTAAAACGGACGTATCTCCAGCAGTTAAACTCGGTCGAGAACCGCCGCTGGCAGCTTAGCTATTGAACTCCATTTCAATTCAAGGATCAAAAAAAATATTATAGCTTTTCATAAAAAGCACTTGCCTGTGCAACAACTGCAATTTAAAAAAAGATGATAAATAAATAAATAATAAGTAAAACTGAAAAATGGTTGAAAAACAGTGTTAGGCCTTTGTTTGTTTCTTTTTTTTTTAATGTGATGTATAAATACAAAAATCAGTATTTTTTTAAAAAAAGTTAATGCATTATTTCGCTTGGTCCGATGAAGGTAAACTTATGGAGTAAAACAGGAATGACGTCTTTAATTAGTGATATCGTGACGTATTTTAAGTCAAAATTTAGCTGCCGAAAATCCAGTGTAAACTAGTTGTAGATTTTTATCAAGGCTATCAAATTAAACGACTGGCAAGATTTCTATCGACGATCGTTGTTAAACTTTAGGTTCGCAACAAATAAGTGTAAGCACTTTATATCATTTTCTTCACGTTTACGCACTTTAATATTACTTTTTCACCCCTTACACACATTCAATTTAAGAAATCAAACAATACGTTAGTGCCAAAATTAATTGATAAAAACTTTTAAACTAAGCATATAAGCTGCAAAATATTGCATACACGGTTTTCGAGATTACTCTGCGAATTCCATTTTTCAGTACAGAAGAGGTGAGCTTTTTGATGAAAGAATATCTTTCAAAACAAAAAGGATTGCTTTTGTGCGGCATTTTTTTTTTTTTTTTTTTTTTTTTTTTCAAAATTTAAAAATGTGTTATCATATTTTAGAACTAATAAACTCTAAGTAAAATATGATATAACATTGTTTTATCGCTCAAAATAGTAGATTTTGCAATAATCTGCATTTTTGTGCAATAAAACGTTGTTATATCTTATTTTACTTTTCAAGCACAAAGATATTAATTCAATTCTTTATAAACACTAGTTTTTATCATAGATTGCTAATGTTTAGAAAAAAGAATCTTAAGTACTACAATCACGATTTCATGCCAGATCCAATGTAGAGTCCAAACATTAAATGAATAAATTAAACAGTACTGTATAACCCCGATTTAACGATTGTCAAGGGACTGAGAAAAGTTATCGTTAAATCGAGAAATGTAGTAGGGGTGCGACATCGATGTCGATGTTTTTGGACCATCGATGTTTTGGTTTCGATGTTTTTCCGATGTTGATGTTTTTGCATTTGAATTGAAAATTATCATTTATAACCCATTATAAAACCCATCTTATGATCTTATAAAACCCATTTTATATGATCAATTTTTCTGTGTAGAGGATGGTTTTTGGGAAGTTCACTACAAGATAGTAGAAGATTAAACAGAGAGTAAGGAAGAGGTCAGAGCTATTGGAAGAACCTGACACTGGTAGTCTGGTGGCAGAACTTGCAGTCTATTTCAAAGCTCCAGTTCTTAATATAAAGGAAAATCCTATACGTTACTACGGTGAAAATTATAACTTTAAAAATTCAGAGCTGGTAAAAATTGCTTTAAAGTATTTGATAGTGATGGTAACTTCTGTTCCATTGGAAAGAGATGTTTCTCTGACTGGTGGGATAGTCTGCGAAAAGAGATGCCCTTCTGGGGAACAAAATAAACCAACTTCTTTTTCTCTAAACTGCCAACACCAATATTCGGGGTTACTTATCGACTTCACCCAACAAGTCGTCCCTTTATTACTTACAATTTGTGCTTAATTATTAACTAACAGCGCAACACCTATTTCTTGCTCTTAAAAATAATTGTTAGAATTAATTTTGCATTTTTAAAATAATTAGCACAACTTTTTCTCATCATTCAACTGATGGTAAGTGCTATGATACATTTTTTCTTAGATTCTTTTTTGATGTAAATTTACTGTTAGATTCATTCAGTTTGAAAATACAGTGAAACCTGCGTAAGTTGACCACTTGCGGTGCGCAACTTTAGTGGTCAACTTAGACAGGTGGTCAACTTATAAAGGGTAGTAATGAAAACTTTTTTTTTTTTGTCATTTCTTGTTCCATGCATTCATTTTTTAACTAATTGGAACACTTTAAACTCACTGTCACTTGTTTGACATTACTTTAAAACAATAAGAAAAAATGTTAGTTTAAATATTTTTAGAGATTATTTATCAGAATGACGCGTAAAGTATCTATCATACAAATTTAAAATTTCTGTGAATCGATCAAAAAAAAAAAAAAAAAGCCTCATTGCTTATGAAACACTACTTATTGATATTAACAATTTCTAAAAATGCATAGCAAGTTAAAAGGTACTCAAATTCTTTATTTGATTTTTTCTTGTACATTTTTAACCATGGTAATCTACTTTTCAACGAAATACCTCCTTATTGAATTTTGGTGCATTTTCTGGGACTTTATATGAGCCCAATATTTTTCGATGAAAACATAAATATTTATAGGTTTTTCTAAAATGTCTGGTTACTTATTTGAGGCACAACTGATGAAACTTTTAGTTCAATCTAATGCTTTTGCTTAGTGGTCAACTTACAAAGGGTTTTTTACAATACTTCAAACCAAAGCTGGTGTATATTAGTGGTCAAGATAGACAGGTGGTCAAGATAGAGAGGTGGTCAAGTTACAGAGGTTTTCCTGCATTATATAAGACAGGACTAATTCCGTTCCTGATAAAAGCGGTCAACTTAGACAGGTGGTCAACTTACAAAGGTGGTCAACTTTACAGGTTTTACTGTATTTCCTTATTACTATAACTAGTTTGTATTAATTGGTGCTTTATTGTCAATTTTTGTTCTACTATAATACCAAGATATTGCGAAATTATTCTTATTAAATTATATTCATGATTTGATGTTCAGTATTTTCAATATATTCTTCGGGTACGTATTCTTTTGTACTGCTTAACTTAGTGTAGTGTTCAAAAATGTATGTTATACATTGATAAAATGATCGATGTTTTAAAACATCAATGTTTTTTGGTCGATGTATCAATACCATCGATGTTTTAATTTCTAACATCGATGTTTTGCCATCGATGTCGCACCTCTATAATGTAGACATTCAATGCAGTCAAATTCGGTCCAGTGAAATGTATCATTAAATTGAGGAAATCGTTAAATCGGGTATCGTTAAATCGAAGCTACACTGTAAATGTGAGTGAATGAAAGTTTGGAAATATTCCTTTTTCTTCTTTTTTTTTTTTTTTTGAGTTTTCGTTGTTTATTTTTTACCCTTTTGTCTATTCTGAGAAACAAGTTAATCATCTAAAAAAAGTATATTATTTTCTAGAATCTTACGAAAAACAAAAGAGAAGAAAAGAAAAACGCCACTTGATTATATTCTGGGTGACATTATTTTTCTTTCGGTATTACATCCTCAGTTTATGTTCATAACTACTGCAAATAGCTGAATTCCCGGAATTTTGTAGCTGTGTATTTTTTTCTTTTTCCTTCTTACTTTATTTTTTTTTCTTTTTTCGTCCTTTCTATGAGCATGTTGTTTTCTTCCATGCCTGTATCGGGACAAAAGCGGTAGTTTTTTTCTTCCTATCGTTGCCTCAGAGGCCCGTAGGGATCGTTTGCACCCTGTTTGGGGGCTTCTTCCCCAAAGGCGAATTATTTCATCCTCAGAAATTGCTCGTCTGACAGGCTGTACAAAAGGTTGCTCTGAGGTTTTTTTTTTATTATTATTTACAGTGAAAGGTAATGACTTCAGAGTTGTCTTAAGGTAAATGTCAGGTAGACTATGTTAAAAAAAATTTTTTTTTTATTATTTTTTAGTTTTTAGGATACTCGTTCTGCTAAAACAAGACAGGTAAATTGCCTAGATCTTTTGGCGGAATGAACCTTTTTCTTTTTGTCCTTTCATTTTCTATCCACAGTTTAAATTTTACGGAACAAATATTGTTGGAAATTTAAACTTTTGGTATATTAAAAATAGTATTAATACGGTTAATGGCGATACGTGCAGAATACTGGTATCATTTTGTACAAACATAGTAATGAAATTTTAGTTTTTAAAGGGAACTTTTCTTAGCTTCAAATTGAGAGGAATTGAAACTTATTTGTGTCCTAGCATCTTAGCGTTTCAGTTTGGAGATTTTCATATGTTTCCATGTATTGACGTTACAAAAAAGCTGGAAGTAGTCCGCGCGAAATGCGATCGTCTGTCCTTCAAAGAGATATTTTCCTGCCCGCCCACTTCCCCCCACCTTTGTCGATTGTAATGCGAGTCAACAGAATTTGCTATTTATCCTTGCAAAGCATGTTTAATAAGTGTAAGCAAGGGCCTTTGTTGTATCATTAATTCAGTTTATATTAAAAGCGGAAAAGAAAAAAAAAAGATCAAGTATTC